>NW_020538040.1:112370195-112400038 GCF_003426905.1 Ctenocephalides felis
GACTTCACAGAAACCGCAGCCTCACCTTAAGAGAGTCAAGTTACTCCCGCCGTTTACCCGCGCTTGCTGAATTTTCTTCACGTTGACATTCAGAGCACTGGGCAGAAATCACATTGCGTCAACACCGCTGGGCCATCGCAATGCTTTGTTTTAATTAGACAGTCGGATTCCCTAGTCCGTGCCAGTTCTGACATGACTGTTGAATGGCGGCCGAAGAGTACGATGACGACCGAAGCCGGCACAGAAACCTCGCAGCAAGAAAGATCCGCGAGGGGCCTAGACACGAGACCGTGCTCAGATCAAATCACGATTTCTCCTGGGGCTTAGGATCGACTGACTCGTGTGCAACGGCTGTTCACACAAAACCCTTCTCCACGTCATCCTCCAGGACCTCGCTGGAGTATTTGCTACTACCACCAAGATCTGCACCGATGGCGGCTCCAGGCAGGCTTACGCCCAAACCCTTCTGCGCACACCACCGCGACCCTCCTACTCACCAGGGCGTCAAAACGAACTATTATGAACGTTTCTCATGCCCTGGCGGCCGGCCGAGTATAGGCACGACGCTTCAGCGCCATCCATTTTCAGGGCTAGTTGCTTCGGCAGGTGAGATGTTACATACTCCTGAGCGGATTCCAACTTCCATGGCCACCGTCCTGCTGTCTTAAGCAACCAACGCCTTTCATGGTATCCCATTAGCGTCGTTTAGGCGCCTTAACTCGGCGTTTGGTCATCCCACAGCGCCAGTTCTGCTTAACAAAAATGGCCCACTAGGCACTCTGATCCAAATCTCTGGCTTCACTATTCAAGCAAGCCAGAGATCTCACCCATTTGAAGTTTGAGAATAGGTTGAGGTCGTTTCGGCCCCAAGGCCTCTAATCATTCGCTTTACCGGATGAGACTCGCTCATCGAATGCCAGCTATCCTGAGGGAAACTTCGGAGGGAACCAGCTACTAGATGGTTCGATTAGTCTTTCGCCCCTATACCCAGTTCCGACGATCGATTTGCACGTCAGAATCGCTACGGTCCTTCATCAGGGTTTTCCCTGACTTCGACCTGACCGGGCATTTTCACCATCTTTCGGGTCCTAGCGTGTACGCTCTGAGTGCGTCTCTTCTCGCAATGAGAGTGAGGACGCCTCGGGATTGCAAGCACGCATCCGTAGATCGGTCCGTCACTCCCTCAGTTTACTTAAGAAAACCTTTACGTTCATTGCGCCTTTAGTTTTTGTATTTCCCAATGACTCGCGCACATGCTAGACTCCTTGGTCCGTGTTTCAAGACGGGTCCTGAAAGTACCCAAAGCAATAGCATCGCTGACCGGTAATAGAGTCCGTTCGAGAACACGGTAGCTAACAGCTCGAGGCGGCATCGATGCCGGACTAGGTCCGACGGCCAATAAACCGTCCGTGCTTGCAACCGGGCCGAACGCTTAAAAGCGACCCTATACCATATCAATTATACCGTCTGGCAGTCGGCCGGAGCACGCGGGGTCTGGCGCGAATAAGCTTGTGACAGGCTACCACCGCGGTCGTAGATCGACACCAAACGGGTCGCGACGTCCTACTGAGAGAGAAGTGCATGCCAACGCCGCCTGAAACATAAACCGACGGCGTATCGCGGGACGAATCCCGGTCAATCGCACGCGCCAATAAATGGAAGACAACGATAACATTGAATCTCTCCTTTCGATCTTTCGGGTTTCTCAGGTTTACCCTGAACGGTTTCACGTACTCTTGAACTCTCTCTTCAAAGTTCTTCTCAATTTTTCCTCACGGTACTTGTTCGCTATCGGTCTCGTGGTCATTTAGAGCCTTAGATGGAGTTTTACCACCACACTTAGAGCTCACTCTCAAGCAACTCGACGCTGAGGAGAGATCCTCTCGATACGCGCAACGGTCGCTACGGGCCTGGCAACCCTCTATTGGTAAATGGCCCCATTCAAGATGGACTTGAACTCGCCTCCGCCGCAACGCACCGAGATAATCGAATCCTCCCTAACACTACATTTCCCAGCGTCCGTCCCCGGCCGCGGATTTAGTGCTGGGCTCTTCCCTGTTCGCTCGCCGCTACTAAGGGAATCCTAGTTAGTTTCTTTTCCACCGCTTAGTATATGCTTAAATTCAGCGGGTAATCTCATCTGCTCTGAGGTCGTATTATGATTATGATGCTTGCAAACGTTAGTAAGCAAGCGCACACAAAATCGACGAGAAACCTTTGAATCGTCCAAATTTGCGGAACGAAACCGCATTTTGAAGAGTTCGGGTTTCCGGTTATCGGGAAGGTCGCAAGAATATAAAATCTCTAGGACACACAACCCGCCGTAATCCCACAGAACGTCAACGAACGGTAATGTCCGATGTTGCAAAGTGGACTGGCTCACACGTTGAGTGAATTATTTAAGAGCACGCATTTACGCGAAACTCCATCACTCGCCGGCAAGCCGTTTAAAGCAAGCGGCAGTCTGGTAATGTTATACGACCCTCAGCCAGAGGTGGTCCGGGAACAGTATCCGAGGACCGCAATGTGCGTTCGAAATGTCAATGTTCATGTATCCTGCAGTTCACATGTCGACGCGCAATTAGCTGCGTTCTTCATCGACCCACGAGCCAAGTGATCCACCGTTCAGCATGATTTTATATATATTTATACATGTTTCAATCGTGATTCCCTCGAAATCGTTTAAGATAACTCGGGCGATTCTGAAACTAGTATGTTTATTATGGTTACAATTAGTACACCGTAAAGGTTTCGCTTTTCGGTCCGAGATACGAGACCTCGTTTCAAAATTGAAATATGAATATTTCATTGTGTGTGAGATTGAAAAATCTGCTTTCGCTGATCTTTCATTTTCTAAAACAACGCAATGAAGCGAATGTTCAAATTCGCACAATTTGAATAAAATGTGCAGAGTATATAGAATACTAACGCAAGCGTTTACTACAATCGACTTTGAAACACTAGACTTTCATCTAGCGCCCAAAGAATTGATTGAGCTATGCGTTTAAAGTATAATATTCAAAAAGAACGCCGTTTTCACAACGAACTTCGTCATTCGCTCAGGCATCTGGCGATACCGAGCAGATATACATGGCAGTGCTCTCACACAATGCATAAGAGCGCTAAGCGGTTGTAAACCGCGTCACGCTGCTTTTGCACACTGCGCAATATTTTGCGACTAGCTCCGGTCAAACGTTAATGAAACGAATGATCATTGCCAGAGGCTTTTGCCCACAGTATATTATACTATGGGAGCGCACAACATTTAGTCTGCAACATTATATTGCGACATATAGCACACGTTTCATTCACTTAATAGTAAATGTACGTTAATGACCCTTCCGCAGGTTCACCTACGAAACCTTGTTACGACTTTTACTTCCTCTAAATTATCAAGTTTTGTTTATCTTCCCAGCAACATCGGCAATGTCGAAACGCTGCCGCGCACCGGTCCGAAGACCTCACTAAATAATTCAATCGGTAGTAGCGACGGACGGTGTGTACAAAGGGCAGGGACATAATCAACGCAAGCTTATGACTCGCGCTTACTAGGAATTCTGCGTTCATGGGGAAGAATTGCAAGCCCCAATCCCTAGCACGAAGAGGCTTCAACGGATTACCCGGATCTTTCGGCCAAGGAAAACCCGCTGATCTCTTCAGTGCAGCGCGCGTGCGGCCCAGAACATCTAAGGGCATCACAGACCTGTTATTGCTCAATTTTGTGCGACTAAATGTCGCCTGTCCCTCTAAGAAGATATATTTGTACGCCGGTAGTGAGAACCACAACCAACAACGACCGAAGCCGAAGCGGAGGGTCTTTGCGATACCAGAAGTACGTAGGCTAGAGTCTCGTTCGTTATCAGTATTAACCAGACAAATCACTCCACCAACTAAGAACGGCCATGCACCACCACCCACCGAATCAAGAAAGAGCTCTCAATCTGTCAATCCTTCCGGTGTCTGGACCTGGTAGGTTTCCCGTGTTGAGTCAAAATAAGCCGCAGGCTCCACTCCTTGTAGTGCCCTTCCGTCAATTCCTTTAAGTTTCAGCTTTGCAACCATACTTCGCCCGAACCCAAAAGCTTTGGTTTCCCGGAAGCTGCCCACCGAGTCATCGGAGGAACTTCGGCGAATCGCTAGCTGGCATCATTTATGGTTAGAACTAGGGCGGTATCTGATCGCCTTCGAACCTCTAACTTTCGTTCTTGATTGATGAAAACACATTTGGCAAATGCTTTCGCTTCTGTCCGTCTTGCGACGATCCAAGAATTTCACCTCTAACGTCGCAATACGAATGCCCCCAGTTGTCCCTATTAATCATTACCTCGGAATTCCGAAAACCAACAAAATAGAACCGAGGTCCTATTCCATTATTCCATGTACACAATATTCAGGCGAATGAGCCTGCTTTAAGCACTCTAATTTGTTCAAGTAAACGTACCGGCCCACCTCGACACTCGGTGAAGAGCACCGTGGTAGGATTTTGAGTTGGGCCGCCTTTTGACGGCTAAGCCCACCGGTAGGACGTCCCACAGACATGCCAGTTGAACACCGCGAGCGGTGAACCGACAGTGTGGGACACAGATTCAACTACGAGCTTTTTAACCGCAACAACTTTAAATATACGCTATTAGAGCTGGAATTACCGCGGCTGCTGGCACCAGACTGGCGCTCTAATAGATCCTCGTTAAAGGATTTAAAGTGTACTCATTCCGATTACGGGGCCTCGGATGAGTCCCGTATCGTTATTTTTCGTCACTACCTCCCCGTGCCGGGAGTGGGTAATTTGCGCGCCTGCTGCCTTCCTTGGATGTGGTAGCCGTTTCTCAGGCTCCCTCTCCGGAATCGAACCCTGATTCCCCGTTACCCGTAACAACCATGGTAGTCGCAGAAACTACCATTGACAGTTGATAAGGCAGACATTTGAAAGATGCGTCGCCGGTACTAGACCGTGCGATCAGCACAAAGTTATTCAGAGTCACCAAGTCAAACGGTAAGCAAGGCAAGCTCGCCACTGATTGGTTTTGATCTAATAAAAGCATTCCTTCCATCTCTGGTCGGAACTCTATTTGCATGTATTAGCTCTAGAATTACCACAGTTATCCAAGTAATGTGGGTACGATCTAAGGAACCATAACTGATGTAATGAGCCATTCGCGGTTTCACCTTAATGTGGCTTGCACTGAGACATGCATGGCTTAATCTTTGAGACAAGCATATACTACTGGCAGGATCAACCAGGGTGCTATATATATAATAGCATAGTGCGTAAATGTCCCTCGGCGTCACCCGAGAGACCACACTTTGTATAGAAAAGTTCGATGAATATTTCTAAACAACGAATTTTCTTACATATATATATCTGAGCCGTACGACATTCCCTGAACAACGAACAGTTTACATCGCGACTAGATATTTTATATATTCTGCGCTTAACACAGAGGCTAGACCTTTAACAACCGTCGAAACGGCGGTCCGTACATGAAATTTGCGGTCCGCAGACCCAGTTAATTTCAAACAGTCTCTTTACCCTTCGTTAGATTGAAAACGTCGGGGCAAATTCATAAGAATTCATCGTTATAACTCACTTTTATTCTCGCTCGGAGAGTATTGAGTTGATTGCATTTGTATATTTGATTTTCCGCATAAGAGTCTTTGCGTCAACGACACATGCCCGCGGATATGCTGTACAGTATGGTTGAACACTTATAAATAAGGTCCAGAACCCGGCCGTAAACCGACATCCGAACATATACGGCGTATATAATTCCAGACACGGTCTACGACATTATTTAAAGTAACGCCGCTATATAGTTGACAGACTAAAAGTATCGAATATAATGTATAAAATAGACCGGGGAATAATATTCGAACCTGCCTGAAAAACACAGCGTACTTTAGCCTAAGCTTGCTCGCATCGTACTCGACACGACCTATCCCCCTATATAAGGCGCGCGGCCACAGCGTAAGTATTAGACTGAGTCCCAAGCGACGTGCATTTGACCTGCGGCGAGGGCCTGCTCGCGCTTACGGTGTGAATCGTCAAGACAAAAGTCTGGGAAAATTTCGAACTGCGAACCCTTATATAATTTTTGTCGAAAATTTTTTTAGATGTTCAAACAGTTTTATATATATGGACAATATGAATAATAGTTAATTATTGAGTTTTTAGGTGTTTTTTGGGTTTTTTTAAACTTTTGTATAAAATTATGTATTTATTGATTTTTATAGATCTCAATGAATATAAAACGAATTTATATATAGTTATATTATTTTTTATAATTTCCTCGGTTTTCCTCAGTTTTCCTCGATTTTCTCTTAAACCGTAAAAGATACGAAAAAACTTTGTTCGTACGAAAGATGCAGAACAAAAATTATGAATAAAAAGGTATATGAATGGTTAAGTGTGTTCATATAACTTTCTCGAGATTTTCCGATTTTTCTGAAATTTTACGACGGCAACTCGCCTGTAGGCCACACCGTTCGGAATTCGAAGTTGCGATATATGAAAAAAAACTAAGAATTTTGAGACCTTTCTAACGATGTATAATACTTTATATGTTTTATTTACAGAAATATCGAATCGTGAGGAGTGTTGCTCCAACCTAGCCGCACTTTGCATTTTGACAATTTAACATCTACACATATTGCTCTATAACATCAAAACCGTAAAAGATACGAAAAAACTTTGTTCGTACAAAAGATGCAGAATAAAATTATGAATAAAATGGTATATGAATGTTTAAGTGTGTTCATATAATTTTCTCCAGATTTTTTAATATTTCGTTGCTAAGAACAAAATTTCAAGTCAGTTATCCCTATGGCAACTTTTCAGTTGCTTCGCGTTTCAAGTCAGTTATCCCTATGGCAACTTTTCAGTTGCTTCGCGTTTTAAGTCAGTTATCCCTATGGTAACTTTTCGGTTGCTTCGCGTTACAAGTCAGTTATCCCTATGGTAACATTGCAGATATATATTAAATTATTACTGAAATTTTGTTTAAAACATTAGATATACATATGATTGTATAGTTTTACTTGTCGTCAACGATCATACCATGTTGAATATACCGGTTCTCGTCCGATCACCGAAGTCAAGCAACATCGGGCGTGGGTAGTACTTAGATGGGAGACCGCTTGGGAACACCACGTATCGTTGACTTTTTGCCCTAGTATTTTACCGATGTTAAGTCAAATTATAAATAGTACATACTCTCGGTATTAACTGTTAAAATCTTTGATAGAGATGAGAAAATAGTTTATGTAAAATGAAGTAATATATACGAGGTCTGTTCAAAAAGTACCCGGAATTTTCGTTTTTTCAAAAAAATATTTATTTATTCGTCTACATTAATGTGGTCCCCTTCAAAGTAGTCCCCCCCAGATATAATACACTTATGCCAGCGTTTTTTCCAATTTTCGAAGCACCCTTGATATTCACTTTTTGATATGTCCTTGAGCACTCTCAGCGATTCGGCCTTTATTTCTTCAATCGAGGAAAACCGCCGTCCTTTCATGGGTCTCTTCAATTTTGGGAATAGGAAAAAGTCACACGGAGCCATATCTGGTGAATATGGAGGTTGGGGCATGACTACGGTATTGTTTTTGGCCAAAAAATTACGAACAAGCAACGACGAGTGAGCAGGTGCGTTATCGTGGTGCAACAGCCATGAATTGTTTTTCCATAAATCGGAGCGTTTTTTTCGGATTGCTTCACGCAAACGTCGCATCACTTCAAGGTAATACTCCTTATTAACCGTACGACCTTGTGGTAAAAACTCTTGATGCACTATGCCGTTATAATCAAAGAAAACAGTAAGCAAAACCTTGACATTCGATCGAACTTGACGTGCTTTTTTCGGTCTTGGCTCACCTGGGCTCTTCCATTGGGACGATTGGGCTTTGGTTTCGACATCATAACCGTACACCCATGTTTCATCACCAGTTATGACCCTTTCAAGCAAACTTGGATCGTTGTTGACGTCATTTAACAGCTCTTGAGCGATGTTCATGCGATTGCTTTTTTGGTCAAAATTTAGCAGTTTTGGAATGAATTTTGCTGCCACTCGTTTCATGCCCAAAACATTTGAAAAAATGTTATGACATGAGCCAATTGATATGCCAACTTCATCAGCAACTTCTCTAATTGTGATTCGGCGATCATTCATAACCATTTTTCCACTTCTTTCACATTTTCATCGTTTGTTGACGTGCTGGGTCGACCGGAGCGTTCGTCATCTTCAACGTCTTCGCGGCCATCTTGGAAACGCTTATACCACTCGTAAACACTTGTTTTTTTCATAGCAGACTCACCATAGGCTTTTTTGTAACATTTCACACACTTTGTTACACTTTATTTCATTTTTTACGCAAAATTTAATACAAATTCTTTGACTTTTCAATTCTTCCATTGTAAAAATCGCCGAGCTCAGAAAAACACGTCGAACCTTAGCGACTACCACAGACAAAGTAAACAGTGAATATAGCTGAAAATTTCATCATACTTTAGGGGCATGTATACCAAGACAATAAAAAAAATTTGACAATCAGACACTCCAGACCCGCGAAATTTAAAAATTCCGGGTACTTTTTGAACACACCTCGTATATATATATATATATATATATATATATAATATATATATATATATATATATATATATAAATACTGCATATTTTGTTATAAAAGATATAAATATACTGAATATTTTGTTATAAAAGATTCGAAATATTCAGGGTTGAAAGTTACTACTTATTTAGAGTATATTACAAAATTAAATAAAAATAGCAACTTGCACGTATTTTGCAAATTGACAACTTGCACGCATTCTGCAAATTGACAACTTGCACGCATTTTGCAACATTGGCAACTTGTACGCATTATGCATTATTGACAACTTACACGTACTTTGTTTGATTGGAAACTTGTACGCATTTGATTTGATATGTAACTTGTATGCATTTTATATAATTGGTAACTTGTACGCATTTCTAGAGAACTTGGCGAAAAACATTCTCCCTTATAAAGAAAAAATTATATAAAATATATAATCATATATTCTAAATAAGAAATACAAAATGTTTCTCTTTAAAATTACAATTTTCTCTCCAATTATAAAGCATATTGAAAACAATTTAGCTTGTCTTTAAGAAATAATGAATATATCAAATATTTCCATAGAGGCGAGTTTTATGTAAAATAGCTAGAGGTACCAAAAAAGTGCCGTGTGTGTTACAATATGCACAATTTTTCGACGGCAAAGTCGAAATAATTGTGGCATACTGTAACCGGCTACAACGTAAGGCTTAAGGCTTATGCTCTAATAGCGTGGAGTGACGTCAAGCCAACATGACGAATCCCCAAGCCAAGGGCTCAACAGATCGCAGCGTGGTAACTGCTCTACCGAGTACAACACCCCGCCAGGTACCTAAGTCGTTTACAAACGATTCCGAGTCTCGACATCGAACTAGTGACCCATGATCGACCGCTATAGGCAGGACAGATATAACGAATGGATACCGCCACTGTCCAGCGCCTCATTCGGCTAAAAATGGCTCGTGCGATAAACGGCGTGTGCCGCATACCTAATAAATCACATTGTATTGAGCCTTTCTACTCACGAGACTCCTAGAGATATTGTTGCTTACTTTGTCTAGAAAGGATACGGCCTTAGAGGCGTTCAGGCATAATCCCACGGATGGTAGCTTCGCACCACCGGCCGCTCGACCGAGTGCGTGAACCAAATGTCCGAACCTGCGGTTCCTCTCGTACTGAGCAGGATTACTATCGCAACGACGATTCATCAGTAGGGTAAAACCAACCTGTCTCACGACGGTCTAAACCCAGCTCACGTTCCCTATTTGTGGGTGAACAATCCAACGCTTGGCGAATTCTGCTTCGCAATGATAGGAAGAGCCGACATCGAAAGATCAAAAAGCAACGTCGCTATGAACGCTTGGCTGCCACAAGCCAGTTATCCCTGTGGTAACTTTTCTGACACCTCTTGCTGAAAACTCTTCAAGCCAAAAGGATCGATAGGCCGTGCTTTCGCAGTCCCTATGCACACTGAACAACGGGATCAAGCCAGCATTTGCCCTTTTGCTCTACGCGAGGTTTCTGTCCTCGCTGAGCTGGCCTTAGGACACCTGCGTTATTATTTGACAGATGTACCGCCCCAGTCAAACTCCCGGCCTAGCAATTTCCTCGAATCGGATCACGCTAGAGGTGCGAGCGCGAAGCCTCACACCACTCTTACACGCTTGGCTCTAGAAAACCGTGACAGTCGGAACAAAAGTTCTCGACCCACGCTTTCCGCCCAATCGAGTAAGTAAAGAAACGATGAAAGTAGTGGTATTTCACCGACGATATTGCTATCTCCCACTTATGCTACACCTCTCATGTCTCCTTACAATGCCAGACTAGAGTCAAGCTCAACAGGGTCTTCTTTCCCCGCTAATTTTTCCAAGCCCGTTCCCTTGGCAGTGGTTTCGCTAGAAAGTAGATAGGGACAGTGAGAATCTCGTTAATCCATTCATGCGAGTCACTAATTAGATGACGAGGTATTTGGCTAAATCTGTCCCAGTGTCGGGATACTTCCTGGTTTTCGACCAGTCGCGATTTATTTAGCGCATGATTTCTTCGAGACCAGAGTGCTATGTCGAAAGACAAAAACACCCTAATAGCCGCGGTTCCATCATGCGCTATTGTGACGCAGGATTAACAAGTCTCTCCCACGGGCACCACCCACTTCCCACCGAGGCCATCGCCGGCCCAGGCATGGAAAAACCACCAGTGTTGGAGACCGAGTAGCAGCAACGCGGATCGCTACCGGTCCAATTCAACACTGATGTAGAGGATTCCTCGCAGGTCCATCCGCAACCTACTTTGCAGGGAACAGCAGAGTTTAGTCAGCCACCGATCGCCCTGAATCCCCGTAGAGATGCAGTGCGATCGAGGACCGTCCACGGGGCACCGCGCGGAGGTATCTGCTGCCTTTGACGGGCTATTATAGGATAAAGAAGAAAAACAAGGGGAGGAAATAATAACCTGTCAAGTGCCTCACAAGCCAGAAGGGCTACACATAACATAAATGGGACATTACAGACATCACAAATGGGCCTCCCGTGACTGTCCTTCTGCGCTATTAGGAATCATTGAATGAATATATGGGAATCATTTGAGCCCGCAGCTCCGACACATGCGGGGTGCGCTTCTGGAGGTCACCGCCCAGTTCAAATTGGTTTCGTCAGTAGAAGTCATGGTCCGAGTGTAGTTGTGTGGGAAACCGCCAAGATCGCACACTATCCGTCGAGAAATCTGTTGCTTATCTCGATGGATGTTCTTAGGGCAACAAGGGACGAGGTTAGGCCAGTGCTTTTAGGATGTTTGGAAAGGAGGGATATATTGAGTAGGGTGCTTGGGGGTAGGGCGCCACGAGACCCAACAACTATCGGTAGAACCCGGCAGTGTGTAGTGCCCGTGACGTTGAGTACCTTTGGATAGAGACACTCATATTTTTGGATTTTTTCGGAATAGGCTTTGCCGAGAGAATTGCCCTGCTCAAATCTAACAGTAATATCGACAATATATGATCGATCGCCGTCCCAGAGAACGAGGTCGGGCCTAAGCCGTTTCCCGTCAACAGTGAACGTCGCTTTGGTCATATAATGTCCGGCAGGGTACTTGTCGATAAAATCATTACGACATAGAGTCACGATCTCGTTGTGTCTATGTATTCTCTGCGGCTTAACAAAGGAACACTGGCCCAGCACATGTCCAAGGGTCTCATTGGCGGAGTGACATCGTCGGCATTTTATGTCGTTCATGGGTGTTGCTCTAGCAAGGGCTGCTTTGCACCCGAACGTATTTGTACGAAGGCGAAGAGCATCGATATAACGTGAGTTGCCCTTGAGAAGGTGGGGCCTCCAAAGCCAGGAATTCCCGATTCGGTCCTTTCGGAAACATGGAGCTCCTAGACCCTGGGACGCGCAACTCGCCCATCTTCAATGGGCGCCGCTAGGGCCATCGCAATGCATTGCTTTAATTAGACAGTCGGATTCCCCTAGTCCGTGCCAGTTCTGAGCTGACCGTTGAATGGCGGCCGAAGAGGACGACTGACCGACCGAAGCCGGCACAGAAGCCTCGCAGCAAGAAAAATCCGCGGGGGGCCAAGGCACGGGACCGAGCTCGGATCCAAGTCACAAGAACCGTTTCACCTCGCCCAGGCCCGGCACGTCAGCCGACACCCGCTTCCCGATCAAGCCCGACACGCCCCGATCCTCAGAGCCAATCCTTATCCCGAAGTTACGGATCCAATTTGCCGACTTCCCTTACCTACATTGATCTATCGACTAGAGGCTCTTCACCTTGGAGACCTGCTGCGGATATGGGTACGAACCGGCGCGACACCTACCGTGACCCTCTCCTGGATTTTCAAGGTCCGAGGAGAAGATACGGACACCGCCGCAACTGCGGTGCTCTTCGCGTTCCAAACCCTATCTCCCTGCTAGAGGATTCCAGGGAACTCGAACGCTCATACAAAAAAGAAAACTCTCCCCGTATCTCTCGACGGCGTCTCCAGGTCATTTTGGGTTACCTCGACGAACTCTCTTGCGAGGGCCCGACTTGTAAACGGTTCCGCTGCCGGGTTCCGGAATAGGAACCGGATTTCCTTTCGCCCGATGGGTGTGAGATGTTATTCAAAATAAAATACACCAACATCAACATAGGATTTCTCCTGGGGCTTAGGATCGACTGACTCGTGTGCAACGGCTGTTCACACAAAACCCTTCTCCACGTCAGTCCTCCAGGGCCTCGCTGGAGTATTTGCTACTACCACCAAGTTCTGCACCGATGGCGGCTTCAGGCAGGCTCACGCCCAAACCCTTCTGCGCGCACCACCGCGACCCTCCTACTCACCAGGGCTTCAAAACGAACTGTAATGAACGCTCCTCATGCCCTGGCGGCCGAGTATAGTTGCTTCGACAGGTGAGTTGTTACACACTTCTTAGCGGATTCCAACTTCCATGGCCACCGTCCTGCTGTCTTAAGCAACCAACGCCTTTCATGGTATCCCATTAGAGTCGTTTAGGCGCCTTAACTCGGCGTTTGGTTCATCCCACAGCGCCAGTTCTGCTTACCAAAAGTGGCCCACTGGGCACTCTGATCCAAATCTCTGGCTTCACTATTCAAGCAAGCCAGAGATCTCACCCATTTAAAGTTTGAGAATAGGTTGAGGTCGTTTCGGCCCCAAGGCCTCTAATCATTCACTTTACCGGATGAGACTCGCTCATCGAATGCCAGCTATCCTGAGGGAAACTTCGGAGGGAACCAGCTACTAGATGTTTCGATTAGTCTTTCGCCCCTATACCCAGTTCCGACGATCGATTTGCACGTCAGAATCGCTACGCTCCTCCATCAGGGTTTCCCCTGACTTCGACCTGACCAGGCATAGTTCACCATCTTTCGGGTCCCAGCATGTACGCTCTGGGTGCGCATCTTCTCGCAATGAGAGTGAGACGCCCCGGGATTGCGAGCACGCATCCGTAGATGCGGTCCGTCATCCCTCAGTTCACTTAAGCGAACCTTTACTTTCATTGCTCCTTTAGGTTTTGTATTTCCCAATGACTCGCGCACATGATAGACTCCTTGGTCTGTGTTTCAAGACGGGTCCTGAAAGTACCCAAAGCAATAGCATCGCTGACCGGTAATAGAGTCCGTCCGAGGACACGGCAGCTAACAGCTCGAGGCGGCATCGATGCCGGACCAGGTCCGACGGCCAATAACCGTCCGTGCTTGCAACCGGCCGAACGCTTAAAAGCGACACTATACCATATCGTTTATACCGTCTGGCAGTCGACCGGAGCACGCGGGGTCTGACGCGAATAAATTCGTGACAGGCTACCGCCGCGGTCGTAGATCGACACCAAACGGGTCGCGACGTCCTACTGAGAGAGAAGTGCATGCCATCGCCGCCTAACGCATAAACCGACGGCGTATCGCAGGACGAATCCCGGTCAATCGCACGCCAATAAATGGAAGACAACGATAACATTGAATCTCTCCTTTCGATCTTTCGGGTTTCTCAGGTTTACCCCTGAACGGTTTCACGTACTCTTGAACTCTCTCTTCAAAGTTCTTTTCAACTTTCCCTCACGGTACTTGTTCGCTATCGGTCTCGTGGTCATATTTAGCCTTAGATGGAGTTTACCACCCACTTAGAGCCGCACTCTCAAGCAACTCGACTCTGAGGAGAGATCCTCTCGATACGCGCAACGGTCGCTACGGGCCTGGCACCCTCTATGGGTAAATGGCCCCATTCAAGATGGACTTGAACTCGCCGCAACGCACCGAGATAATCGAATCCTCCCTAACACTACATTTCCCAGCGTCCGTCTCCGGCCGCGGGATTTAGTGCTGGGCTCTTCCCTGTTCGCTCGCCGCTACTAAGGGAATCCTAGTTAGTTTCTTTTCCACCGCTTAGTAATATGCTTAAATTCAGCGGGTAATCTCATCTGCTCTGAAGTCGTATTATGATTATGATGTGCTCGCAAACGTTAGTAAGCAAGCGCACACAAAATCGACGAGGAACCTTTGAATCGTCCAAATTTGCCGGAACAAAACCGCATTTCGAAGAGTTCGGGTTTCCGATTATCGGGAGGGTCGCAAAAATATAAAATCTCTAGGACACACAACCCGCCGTAATCCCACAGAACGTCAACGAACGGTAATGTCCGATGTTGCAAAGTGGACTGGCTCACACGTTGAGTGAATTATTTAAGAGCACGCATTTACGCGAAACTCCATCATTCGCCGGCAAGCCGTTTAAAGCAAGCGGCAGTCTGGTAATGTTATACGACCCTCAGCCAGAGGTGGTCCGGGAACAGTATCCGAGGACCGCAATGTGCGTTCGAAATGTCAATGTTCATCATATCCTGCAGTTCACATGTCGACGCGCAATTAGCTGCGTTCTTCATCGACCCACGAGCTAAGTGATCCACCGTTCAGGGTGATTTTATATATATTTATACATGTTTCAATCGTGATTCCCTCGAAATCGTTTAAGATAACTCGGGCGATTCAGAAACTAGTATGTTTATTATGGTTACAATTAGTACACCGTAAAGCTTTCGCTTTTTGGTCCGAGATACGAGACCTCGTTTCAAAATTGAAATATGAATATTTCATTGTGTGTGAGATTGAAAAATCTGCTTTCGCTGATCTTTCATTTTCTTAAAACAACGCAATGAAGCGAATGTTCAAATTCGCACAATTTGAATAAAATGTGCAGAGTATATATAGAATACTAACGCAAGCGTTTACTACAATCGACTTTGAAACACTAGACTTTCATCTGACGCTCAAAGAATTGATTGAGCTATGCGTTTAAAGTATAATATTCATAAAGAACGCCGTTTTCACAACGAACTTCGTCATTCGCTCAGGCATCTGGCGATACCGAGCAGATATACATGGCAGTGCTCTCACACAATGCATAAGAACGCTAAGCGGTTGTAAACCGCGTCACGCTGCTTTTGCACACTGCGCAATATTTTGCGACTAGCTCCGGTCAAACGTTAATGAAACGAATGATCCATCGTTGCAGACGCTTTAAGATTTTATACGTCGTAGGTTATACGACATATCGCACACGTTTCATTCACAAAATAGTAAATGTACGTTAATGATCCTTCCGCAGGTTCACCAACGGAAACCTTGTTACGACTTTTACTTCCTCTAAATAATCAAGTTTGGTCATCTTCCCAGCAACATCGGCAATGTCGAAACGCTGCCGCGCACCGGTCCGAAGACCTCACTAAATAATTTAATCGGTAGTAGCGACGGGCAGTGTGTACAAAGGGCAGGGACGTAATCAACGCAAGCTTATGACTCGCGCTTACTAGGAATTCCTCGTTCATGGGGAAGAATTGCAAGCCCCAATCCCTAGCACGAAGAGGCTTCAACGGATTACCCGGACCTTTCGGCCAAGGAAAACCTGCTGATCTCTTCAGTGTAGCGCGCGTGCGGCCCAGAACATCTAAGGGCATCACAGACCTGTTATTGCTCAATTTCAGGCGACTAAATGCCACCTGTCCCTCTAAGAAGATATATTTGTACGCCGGTAGTAAGAACCACAACCAACCACGACCGAAGCCGAAGCGGAGGGTCTTTGCGATACCGGAAAGTACGCCTATTTAGCAGGCTAGAGTCTCGTTCATTATCAGAATTAACCAGACAAATCGCTCCACCAACTAAGAACGGCCATGCACCATGTCAATCCTTTCGGTGTCCGGACCTGGTGAGATTTTCTGTGTTGAGTCAAATTAAGCCCAGGCTTCACTCCTTGTAGTGCCCTTCCGTCAATTCCTTTAAGTTTCAGCTTTGCAACCATACTTCCCCCGGAAACAAAAGCTTTGGTTTTCCCGGAAGCTGCCCGCCGAGTCATCGGAGGAACTTCGGCGGATCGCTAGCTGGCATCGTTTATGGTTAGAACTAGGGCGGTATCTGATCGCCTTTGAACCTCTAACTTTCGTTCTTGATTGATAAAAACACATTTGGCAAATGCTTTCGCTTCTGTCCGTCTTGCGACGATCCAAGAATTTCACTTCTAACGTCGCAATACGAATGCCCCCAGTTGTCCCTATAAATCATTACCTCGGAATTCCGAAAACTAACAAAATAGAACCGAGGTCCTATTTCATTATTCCATGCACACAATATTCAGGCGAATGAGCCTGCTTTAAGCACTCTAATTTGTTCAAAGTAAACGTACCGGCGCACCTCGACACTCGGTGAAGAGCACCGTGGTAGGATTTTGAGTTGGGCCGCCTTTTGACGGGCTAAGCCCACCGGTAGGACGTCCCACAGACATGCCAGTTGAACACCGCGAGTGGTGAACCGACAGTGTGGGACACAGATTCAACTACGAGCTTTTTAACCGCAACAACTTTAATATACGCTATTAGAGCTGGAATTACCGCGGCTGCTAGCACCAGACTGGCCCTCTAATAGATCCTCGTTAAAGGATTTAAAGTGTACTCATTCCGATTACGGGGCCTCGGATAAGTCCCGTATCGTTATTTTTCGTCACTACCTCCCCGTGCCGGGAGTGGGTAATTTGCGCGCCTGCTGCCTTCCTCGGATGTGGTAGCCGTTTCTCAGGCTCCCTCTCCGGAATCAAACCCTGATTCCCCGTTACCCGTAACAACCATGGTAGTCGCAGAAACTACGATCGACAGTTGATAAGGCAGACATTTGAAAGATGCGTCGCCGGTACTAGACCGTGCGATCAGCACAAAGTTATTCAGAGTCACCAAGTCAAACGGTGAGCAAGGCAAGCCCGCCACCGATTGGTTTTGATCTAATAAAAGCATTCCTTCCATCTCTGGTCGAAACTCTATTTGCATGTATTAGCTCTAGAATTACCACAGTTATCCAAGTAATGTGGGAACGATCTAAGGAACCATAACTGATGTAATGAGCCATTCGCGGTTTCACCTTAATGTGGCTTGCACTGAGACATGCATGGCTTAATCTTTGAGACAAGCATATACTACTGGCAGGATCAACCAGGGTGCTATATATATATATATAATAGCATAGTGCGTAAATGTCCCTCGGCGTCACCCGAGAGACCACACTTTGTATAGAAAAGTTCGATGAATATTTCTAAACAACGAATTTTCTTACATATATATATCTGAGCCGTACGATATTCCCTGAACATAACGAACAGTTTACATCGCGACTAGATATTTTATATATTCTGCGCTTAACACAGAGGTTAGACCTTTAACAACCGTCGAAACGGCGGTCCGTACATGAAATTTGCGGTCCGCAGACCCAGTTAATTTCAAACAGTCTCTTTACCCTTCGTTAGATTGAAAACGTCGGGGCGAATTCATAAGAATTCATCGTTATAACTCACTTTTATTCTCGCTCGGAGAGTATTGAGTTGATTGCATTTGTATATTTGATTTTCCGCATAAGAGTCTTTGCGTCAACGACACATGCCCAACACTTATAAATAAGGTCCAGAACCCGGCCGTAAACCGACATCCGAACATATACGGCGTATATAATTCCAGACACGGTCTACGACATTATTTAAAGTAACGCCGCTATATAGTTGACAGACTAAAAGTATCGAATATAATGTATAAAATACACCGGGGAATAATATTCGAACCTGCCTGAACAACACAGCGTACTTTAGCCTAAGCTTGCTCGCATCGCACTCGACACGACCTATCCCCCTATATAAGGCGCGCGGCCACAGCGTAAGTATTAGACTGAGTCCCAAGCGACGTGCATTTGACCTGCGGCGAGGGCCTGCTCGCGCTTACGGTGTGAATCGTCAAGACAAAAGTCTGGGAAATTTCGAACTGCAAAACCCTTATTAGTCGAAAATTTTGTTAGATGTTCAAACAGTTTTATATATATGGACAATATGAATTATAGTTAATTATTGAGTTTTTAGGTGTTTTTTTGGTTTTTTTTAAACTTTTGTATAAAATTATGTATTTATTGATTTTTATAGATCTCAATGAATATAAAACAAATTTATATAGTGTTATATTATTTTTTATAATTATTTGTTTAAATTTTCTAATTTTACAATAAATGTTCAAACCAGTTTTCCTCGATTTTCTCTTAAACCGTAAAAGATACGAAAAAACTTTGTTCGTACGAAAGATGCAGAATAAAATTATGAATAAAATGGTATATGAATGGTTAAGTGTGTTCATATAATTTTCTCGAGATTTTCCGAATTTTCACGACGGCAATTCGCCTGTAGGCCACACCGTGCAAAATTCGAAGTTGTGATATATGGAAAAAGAACTAAGAATTTTGAGACCTTTCTAATGATGTATAATACTTTATATTTTTTTTTTAGAGAAATATCGAATCGTTAGGAGTGTTGCTTCAACCTAGCCGCACTTTGCATTTTGACAAGTTAACAACTACACAAATTGCTCCATACTATCTAAACCGTAAAAGATACGAAAAAATTTGTTCGTACGAAAGATGCAGAATAAAATTACTAATAAATGGTATATAAATGGTTAGGTGTGTTCATATAATTTTCTCTAGATTTTTCCGATTTTTCAAATTTTCACGACGGCAACTCGCCTGTAGGCCACACCGTGCAAAATTCAAAGTTGTGATATATGGAAAAAGAACTAAGAATTTTGAGACCTTTCTAATGATGTATAATACTTTATATGTTTTCTTTAGAGAAATATCGAATCGTGAGGAGTGTTGCTTCAACCTAGCCGCACTTTGCATTTTGACAAGTTAACAACTACACAAATTGCTCTATACTATCTAAACCGTAAAAGATACGAAAAAACTTTGTTCGTACGAAAGATGCAGAATAAAATTACGAATAAAATGGTATATAAATGGTTAGGTGTGTTCATATAATTTTCTCTAGATTTTTCGATTTTTCCGAATTTTCACGACGGCAACTCGCCTGTAGGCCACACCGTGCAAAATTCGAAGTTGTGATATATGGAAAAAGAACTAAGAATTTTGAGACCTTTCTAATGATGTATAACTTTATATGTTTTTCTTAGAGAAATATCGAATCGTGAGGAGTGTTGCTCCAACCTAGCCGCACTTTTGCATTTTGACAAGTTAACAACTACACACATTGCTCTATACTATCTAAACCGTAAAAGATACGAAAAACTTTGTTCGTACGAAAGATGCAGAATAAAATTACGAATAAAATGGTATATAAATGGTTAGGTGTGTTCATATAATTTCTCTCTAATTTTCCGATTTTTCCAAATTTTTCACGACGGCAACTCGCCTGTAGGCCACACCGTGCAAAATTCGAAGTTTGAATATATGGAAAAAACTAAGAATTTTGAGACCTTTCTAATGATGTATAATACTTATATGGTTTTTTTTAGAGAAATATCGAATCGTGAAGAGTGTTGCTCCAACCTAGCCGCACTTTTGCATTTTGACAAGTTAACAACTACACAAATTGCTCTATACTATCTAAACCGTAAAGATACGAAAAAACTTTGTTCGTACGAAAGATGCAGAATAAAATTACGAATAAAATGGTATAAAATGGTTAGGTGTGTTCATATAATTTTTCTCTAGATTTTCCGATTTGTCCAAAATTTCACGACGGCAACTCGCCTGTAGGCCACACCCGTGCAAAATTCGAGTGTGATATATGGAAAAAGAACTAAGAATTTTGAGACCTTTCTAATGATGTATAATACTTTATATGTTTTCTTTAGAGAAATATCGAATCGTGAGAGTGTTGCTCCAACCTAGCCGCACTTTGCATTTTGACAAGTTATCAACTACACAAATTGCTCTATACTATCTAAACCGTAAAAGATACGAAAAAACTTTGTTCGTACGAAAGATGCAGAATAAAATACGAATATAAATGGTATATAAAATGGTTAGGTGTGTTCATATATTTTCTCTAGATTTTCCGATTTTTCCAAATTTTCACGACGGCAACTCGCCTGTAGGCCACACCGTGCAAAATTCAAAGTTGTGATATATGGAAAAAGAACTAAGAATTTTGAGACCTTTCTAATGATGTATATACTTTATATGTTTTTCTTTAGAGAAATATCGAATCGTGAGGAGTGTTGCTCCAACCTAGCCGCACTTTGCATTTTGACAAGTTAACAACTACAACAAATTGCTCTATACTATCTAAACCGTAAAAGATACGAAAAAACTTTGTTCGTACGAAAGATGCAGAATAAAATTACGATTAAATGGTATATAAATGGTAGGTGTGTGTTCATAATTTTCTCTAGATTTTTCCGATTTTCCAAATTTCACACACGGCAACTCGCCTGTAGGCCACACCGTTCGGAATTCGAAGTTGTGATATATGGAAAAAAAACTAAGAATTTGAGACCTTTCTAATGATGTATAATACTTTATATGTTTTCTTTAGAGAAATATCGAATCGTGAGGAGTGTTGCTCCAACCAACCTGCCGCACTTTGCATTTTGACAAGTTAACAACTACACAAATTGCTCTATACTATCTAAACCGTAAAAGATACGAAAAAACTTTGTTTGTACGAAAGATGCAGAATAAAATTACGAATAAAATGGTATATAAATGGTTAGGTGTGTTCATATAATTTCTCTAGATTTTCCGATTTTTCCAATTTTCACGACGGCAACTCGCCCTGTAGGCCACACCGTGCAAAATTCGAAGTTGTGATATATGGAAAAAGAACTAAGAATTTTGAGACCTTTCTAATGATGTATAATACTTTATATGTTTCTTTAGAGAAATATCGAATCGTGAGGAGTGTTGCTCCAACCTAGCCGCACTTTGCATTTTGACAAGTTAACAACTACACAAATTGCTCTATACTATCTAAAAACCGTAAAAGATACGAAAAAACTTTGTTCGTACGAAAGATGCAGAATAAAATTACGAATAAATGGTATATAAATGGTTAGCTGTGTTCATATAATTTTCTCTAGATTTTCCGATTTTTCCAAATTTTCACGACGGCAACTCGCCTGTAGGCCACACCGTTTCGAATTCGAAGTTGCGATATATGGAAAAAAAAACTAATTTTGAGACCTTTCTAATGATGTAGAATACTTTATATGTTTTTTTTAGAGAAATATCGAATCGTGAGGAGTGTTGCTTCAACCTAGCCGCACTTTGCATTTTGACAAGTTAACAACTACACAAATTGCTCTATACTATCTAAACCGTAAAGTATACGAAAAAACTTTGTTCGTACGAAAGATGCAGAATAAAATTACGAACAAAAATGGTATATAAATGGTTAGGTGTGTTCATATAATTTTCTCTAGATTTTCCGATTTTTCCAAATTTTCACGACGGCAAGTCGCCCGTAGGCCACACCGTGCAAAATTCGAAGTTGTGATATATAGAAAAAGAACTAAGAATTTTGAGACCTTTCTAATGATGTATAATACTTTATATGTTTTCTTTAGAGAAATATCAAATCGTGAGGAGTGTTGCTCCAACCTAGCTGCACTTTGCATTTTGACAAGTTAACAACTACACAAATTGCTCTATACTATCTAAACCGTAAAAGATACGAAAAAACTTTGTTCGTACGAAAGATGCAGAATAAAATTACGAATAAAATGGTATATAAATGGTTAGGTGTGTTGATATAATTTTCTCTAGATTTTTTGATTTTTCCAAATTTTCACGACGGCAACTCGCCTGTAGGCCACACCGTTCGGAATTCGAAGTTGCGATATATGGGAAAAAAACTAAGAATTTTGAGACCTTTCTAATGATGTAAAATACTTTATATGTTTTCTTTAGAGAAATATCGAATCGTGAGGAGTGTTGCTTCCAACCTAGCCGCACTTTGCATTTTGACAAGTTAACAACTACACAAATTGCTCTATACTATCTAAACCGTAAAAGATACGAAAAAACCTTGTTCGTACGAAAGATGCAGAATAAAATTACGAATAAAATGGTATATAAATGGTTAGGTGTGTTCATATAGTTTTCTCTAGATTTTCCGATTTTTTCAAATTTTCACGACGAAAACTCGCCTGTAGGCCACACCGTGCAAAATTCGAAGTTGTGATATATGGAAAAAGAACTAAGAATTTTGAAACCTTTCTAATGATGTATAATACTTTATATGTTTTCTTTAGAGAAATATCGAATCGTGAGGAGTGTTGCTCCAACCTAGCCGCACTTTGCATTTTGACAAGTTAACAACTACACAATTTGCTCTATACTATCTAAACCGTAAAAGATACGAAAAAACTTTGTTCGTACGAAAGATGCAGAATAAAATTACGAATAAAATGGTATATAAATGGTTAGTTGTGTTCATATAATTTTCTCTAGATTTTCCGATTTTTCCAAATTTTCACGACGGCAACTCGCCTGTAGGCCACACCGTTCGGAATTCGAAGTTGCGATATATAGAAAAAAACTAAGAATTTTGAGACCTTCTAATGATGTATAATACTTTATATGTTTTCTTTAGAGAAATATCGAATCGTGAGGAGTGTTGCTCCAACCTAGCCGCACTTTGCATTTTGACAAGTTAATAACAACTACACAAATTGCTCTATACTATCTAAACCGTAAAAGATACGAAAAAACTTTGTTCGTACGAAAGATGCAGAATAAAATTACGAATAAAATGGTATATAAATGGTTAGGTGTGTTCATATAATTTCTCTAGATTTTCCGATTTTCCAAATTTTTACGACGCAACTCGCCTGTAGGCCACACCGTGCAAAATTCGAAGTTGTGATATATGGAAAAAGAACTAAGAATTTTGAGACCTTTCTAATGATGTATAATACTTTATATGTTTTCTTTAGAGAAATATCGAATCGTGAGGAGTGTTGCTCCAACCTAGCCGCACTTTGCATTTTGACAAGTTAACAACTACACAATTGCTCTATACTATCTAACCGTAAAAGATACGAAAAACTTTGTTCGTACGAAAGATGCAGAATAAAATTACGAATAAAATGGTATATAAATGGTTAGGTGTGTTCATATAATTTTCTCTAGATTTTCCGATTTTCCCAATTTTCACGACGGCAACTCGCCTGTAGGCCACACCGTTCGGAATTCGAAGTTGCGATATATAGGAAAAAAACTAAGAATTTTGAGACCTTTCTAATGATGTATAATACTTTATATGTTTTCTTTAGAGAAATATCGAATCGTGAGGAGTGTTGCTTCAACTAGCCGCACTTTGCATTTTGACAAGTTAACAACTACACAAATTGCTCTATATTATCTAAACCGTAAAATATACGAAAAAACTTTGTTCGTACGAAAGATGCAGAATAAAATTACGAATAAAATGGTATATAAATGGTTAGGTGTGTTTCATATAATTTTCTCTAGATTTTCCGATTTTTCCAAATTTTCACGACGGCAACTCGCCTGTAGGCCACACCGTGCAAAATTCGAAGTTGTGATATATGGAAAAGAACTAAGAATTTTGAGACCTTTCTAATGATGTATAATACTTTATATGTTTTTTCTTCAGAGAAATATTGAATCGTGAGGAGTGTTGCTCCAACCTAGCCGCACTTTGCATTTTGACAAGTTAACAACTACACAAATTGCTCTATACTATCTAAACCGTAAAAGATACGAAAAACTTTGTTCGTACGAAAGATGCAGAATAATTTACGAATAAAATGGTATATAAATGGTTAGGTGTGTTTATATAATTTTCTCTAGATTTTCCGATTTTTCCAAATTTTCACGACGGCAACTCGCCTGTAGGCCACACCGTGCGAATTCGAAGTTGTGATATATGGGAAAAAACTAAGAATTTTGAGACCTTTCTAATGATGTATATACTTCATATGTTTTTTTTAGAGAAATATCGAATCGTGAGGAGTGTTGCTCCAACCTAGCCGCACTTTGCATTTTGACAAGTTAACAACTACACAAATTGCTCTATACTATCTAAACCGTAAAAGATACGAAAAAACTTTGTTTCGTACGAAAGATGCAGAATAAAATTACGAATAAATGGTATATAAATGGTTAGGTGTGTCCATATAATTTTCTCTAGTTTTCCGATTTTCCAAATTTTCACGACGGCAACTCGCCTGTAGGCCACACCGTGGAAATTCGAAGTTGTGATATATAGGAAAAAAACTAAGAATTTTGAGACCTTTCTAATTGTATAATACTTTATATGTTTTCTTTAGAGAAATATCGAATCGTGATGAGGAGTTGTTGCTCCAACCTAGCCGCACTTTGCATTTTGACAAGTTAACAACTACACAAATTGCTCTATACTATCTAAACCGTAAAAGATACGAAAAACTTTGTTCGTACGAAAGATGCAGAATAAAATTACGAATAAAATGGTATATAAATGGTTAGGTGTGTTCATATAATTTTCTCTAGATTTTTCCGATTTTTCCAAATTTTCACGACGGCAACTCGCCTGTAGGCCACACCGTGCAAAATTCGAAGTTGTGATATATGGAAAAAAACTAAGAATTTTGAGACCTTCTAATGATGTATAATACTTCATATGTTTCTTTTAGAGAAATATCGATTCGTGAGGAGTGTTGCTCCAACCTAGCCGCACTTTGCATTTTGACAATTAACAACTACACAAATTGCTCTATACTATCTAAACCGTAAAGATACGAAAAAACTTTGTTCGTACGAAAGATGCAGAATAAAATTACAAAAAGATGCAGAATAAAATTACGATAACATGGTATATAATGGTTCGGTGTGTCATAAAATTTTCTCTAGATTTTCCGATTTTCCAAATTTTCACGACGAAACTCGCCTGTAGGCCACACCGTGCAAAATTCGAAGTTGTGATATATGGAAAAGAACTAAGAATTTTGAGACCTTTCTAATGATATATAATACTTATATGTTTTCTTTAGAGAAATATCGAATCGTGAGGAGTGTTGCTCCAACCTAGCCGCACTTTGCATTTTGACAAGTTAACACTACACAAACTGCTCTATACTATCTAAACCGTAAAAGATACGAAAAACTTTGTTCGTACGAAGATGCAGAATAAAATTACGAATAAAATGGTATGTAAATGGTTAGGTGTGTTCATATAATTTCTCTAGATTATCCGATTTTTCCAAATTTACACGACGGCAACTCGCCTGTAGGCCACACCGTGCAAAATTCGAAGTTGTGATATATGGAAAAAGAACTAAGAATTTGAGACCTTTCTAATGATGTATAATACTTTATATGTTTTCTTTAGAGAAATATCGAATCGTGAGGGGTGTTGCTCCAACCTAGCCGCACTTTGCATTTTGACAAGTTAACAACTACACAAATTGCTCTATACTATCTAAACCGTAAAAGATACGAAAAAACTTTGTTCGTACGAAAGATGCAGAATAAAATTACGAATAAAAATGGTATATAAATGGTTAGGTGTGTTCATATAATTTTTCTCTAGATTTTCCGATTTTTCCAAAATTTCACGACGGCAACTCGCCTGTAGGCCACACCGTTCGGAATTCGAAGTTGCGATATATGGGAACAAAACTAAGAATTTTGAGACCTTTCTAATGATGAATAATACTTTATATGTTTCTTTAGAAGAAATATTGAATCGTGAGGAGTGTTGCTCCAACCTAACCGCACTTTGCATTTTGACAAGTTAACAACTACACAAATTGCTCTATACTATCTAAACCGTAAAAATACGAAAAAACTTTGTTCGTACGAAAGATGCAGAATAAAATTACGAATAAAATGGTATATAAATGGTTAGGTGTGTTCATTTAATTTTCTCTAGATTTTCCGATTTTTCCAAATTGTCACGACGGCAACTCGCCTGTAGGCCACACCGTGCAAAATTCGAAGTTGTGATATATGAAAAAGAACTAAGAATTTTGAGACCTGTCTAATGATGTATAATACTTTATATGTTTTTCTTTAGAAAATATCGAATCGTGAGGAGTGTTGCTCCAACCTAGCCGCACTTTGCATTTTGACAAGTTAACAACTACACAAATTGTTCTATACTATCTAAACCGTAAAAGATACGAAAAACTTGTTCGTACGAAAGATGCAGAATAAAATTACGAATAAAATGATGTATACTCGATATATGTCAAATATATTTTTCATGAGATTTTCAATTTTTCCTTTAAATAAAAAATGTTTTAAATTTTTCGCTGGCTTTAAATTTATTTGCGGGTTATTTTACAATATTGTTTCAAATGATGTAAAAAGTTAAATTAGCGAGGTGCCTCAATATGCAAAAAATTGCCCACCCTAATATATATATATATATATATATATATATATATATATATATATATATATAGGTCCTGCCTTGCATGCAGTGCATGCAAAAAATGCGTGCGCACGCCTTAGGGGGCGCCAAAACGAGTTTCGGAAATTAAATTTATATTATTTATATTTTTTATTATTTATATAAAATCTAGAATACTTGATAAATTATAATGAGCACTCTAACTGAACTATAGATACGGAGACTGCAATGTGATATTAGTAGAAACATAACCTATTAATTACTCTGAAATGAGTAAATAACAACTCTGTTTATTGCTTAATCTACTTATTCAATTTTTCTTGTTTGAAGTTACGGTGGAATCGAAAAAGAAATTATCTATTTGCCCATAAGCGCAAAGCTGCGAAAGATTAAATTAATTATTAGGCATTATTGACGAAAAATTACGAGCTAATTTTGTTAAAACAGAACTTGTTAAAAAATATAAATAAATTATAATCTGGAAAATGAAAAATGGGGAGTCATTTCTTAAAAAATGGCATGTTTATTCCGAAAAATTGAATTGTAACTTTTGTCTTTGTTGCAAATGTTTCGCATCTGATAAACTTTGAATGTTAAAGACATGCGTGGTTAGAGTTATGGAAATGAAACAAATATGAAAAATGAAAGCAAAATTTACTTTGGTACGAAAATCTTAAGGCTTTTTTTATACCTTGTGGTGTCCATACTCTAAACTTGATAATTATTAACTCTGCAGAAGTAATACATATCAAATATAATTAGTTTTTTGTCAATATAGTTCAAGAAATGAGTAATTTCTTTGCATTTTTTACTCATTTTTGGACATACTTCTAAAATAAAAAAAAAAAAATTGACTTTAAAACAACAATCTGAAAATCTGAATATATCGAGAAAGCAAGGATGAATACAATTCGGCTCCTACGATATCAATAAGGAGAAGTTTACGACGCAATTTTGGATATTGTGAAAATTAAAATTAAATAAAAATTAAAAATCCAATATGAAATACGAGTGTTATGATTCAAAACGACAAGTTTCTTTAGTTGTCTTGGCATGATTTGCTCAATAGAATAAATCGCACAATAATAAGTAAAATGTTTCAAATCCCAAATATTAATATTGCACATACGTTAAAAAAAATTGAAAATTTAAATATATTTGATTATAATCAACCCGCAAATTACCTCGATTTTCTACATACATTTAAATTAATGTATTTTATACTCTTTTAAATTATATCTTATTTTTTGTGTACTAAATCTAATCAAATAAAAATTACTTTAAAAAAAAATTGTGAATATTTATATAATTTTAATGATAAACTGTTAAAACAGTTAAAATTAATAGGGGGGGGGGGCGCTAGAAAAAAAGTTGCATGCGGGCGCAAAGAACCCCAGGACCGGCCCTGTATATATATATATATATATAAACCAACACATGTTGTTCTGTACCCATGACTACAATCCAAACGTTCCATTTTTTTAATAACCGGTACTGATCTTAAATGTGCAACTGCTTTAAATAAAATGAGTGAACAAATTTATTTTCAATAGCTCAATTTATTTTAAATGCCAATTTTTTTTCATTGTTTTTAGTAATAATATCTAAATTACATTTTTTTTAATAATAATTTAATATACATTGTTACTTATTTGCATGATATTTTGGAATCTATTGAACCAAGTTAACTCTAGATGGAAAACAATTAATTTTAATTTTGAATTAAATAAAAAAAAACATTGTATGCGCCTTTTATTTGCATGATAGCTCACACATCTCACACCAAGAGACCCTTAACAATACTCATTTCAAAGCTTATTTGAGCACAATAAAACGTCATGGAATATGTATATAAAATGTAACACCTCACCGCTAGACGACTTCAAATGCAACAATTAAATTTCGATCGAAATAAAAAACGACTTTGCTTTTTCCTATCTATCAATATTGTTTCTAGGACACATTATAAAACATCGATTTATTAAGATTTCAATTGATATAATTTTGTTCATGGCATGATTTTCGTTAATTTTTTGGAGATATCTCGTTTAAATTTTTGGAGAATTCTATCTGAAAAGCGCCAAAAAGAAACAAATTTTTAATAGCTAGTAATTTCATGTCATCCCTCTGGGAAGTGGTAAGGAAGCTAAATTATTTTCACTTTGAACTTGAAAGTAAGATGAACCTAATTCAAAAATTGATACAAATTGGAGCACAGTGAAAAAATTCAGACCCAAAACGCTCCATTGACTTGAGTAAATATTCCATATCCAATGCCAAGCATATAAGTTTTTGACACAATGACACTTCTAAGTAATTTTTGAATGAGTAAACTTTTTTTGTATTTAAAAAATAATAATCTGTCAAATAAAATCATATGTGTAATCACTGACATCCACAACCGTTAGACATGCGCAGACTGCGCATCAGACGCAGCATCAAAATTCAGACGCATTTATTATAAAATTTTTGGCCCACTCAGCTGCTTTTTGCAATAATAAGTAGACATTACATTTTTCTTATGCATAATAATAAATATATCATATTTTAATATTGTCTTAGCTTATAAGTGAATAGAAATGTTGGCAAATGACAGCTTCATTTGTTTTTAATGTCTAACAATGCCTCAAATATTTTCAATGTCAATCAATTATAAGCGTTTTTTTGGAAGTCTTTCATTTATTTCTACTATCTAACTATATTTCTATAAATAAAAAATCATAGAAAAATTCCCTTAACAAACTTCATGAAGATTTATCAAAATCCAAATATTCGTTTCACTAAAAATAATAATCAATGCAATTTTCAATGATGTCTTTCAAACACTCTTATAATAGGGGAAGACTGGACACAAAAATGCAACTTGATATTGGAAATTATATTATGAAAACCAAACTAATTATAACTATAACAAATACACATATCAACAATCAATTATTTGACTATGTTGCGTAAAACTCACAGCTACTACAAATTATAGATATTATGCCCAGATTTCCAATGTTTTATTTTAATTTTAATGTATTTTACAAATAATTGCTACATTATATAACTAAATAATTGCAGTGATTACCCT
>NW_020538040.1:112401038-112505748 GCF_003426905.1 Ctenocephalides felis
AACCGTAAAAGATACGAAAAAACTTTGTTCGTACGAAAGATGCAGAATAAAATTACGAATAAAATGGTATATAAATGGTTAGGTGTGTTCATATCATTTTCTTTAGATTTTCCGATTTTTACGAATTTTCACGACGGCAACTCGCCTGTAGGCCACACCGTGCAATATTCGAAGTCGTGATATATGGAAAAGGAACTAAGAATTTTGAGACCTTTCTAATGATGTATAATACTTTATATGTTTTCTTTAGAGAAATATCGAATCGTGAGGAGTGTTGCTTCAACCTAGCCGCACTTTGCATTTTGACAAGTTAACAACTACACAAATTGCTCTATACTATCTAAACCGTAAAAGATACGAAAAAACTTTGTTCGTGCGAAAGATGCAGAATAAAATTACGAATAAAATTGTATATAAATGGTTAGGTGTGTTCATATAATTTTCTCTAGATTTTTCGATTTTTTCGAATTTTCACGACGGCAACTCGCCTGTAGGCCGCACCGTGCAAAATTCGAAGTTGTGATATATGGAAAAAGAACTAAGAATTTTGAGACCTTTCTAATGATGTATAATACTTTATATGTTTTCTTTAGAGAAATATCGAATCGTGAGGAGTGTTGCTTCAACCTAGCCGCACTTTGCATTTTGACAAGTTAACAACTACACAAATTGCTCTATACTATCTAAACCGTAAAAGATACGAAAAAACTTTGTTCGTACGAAAGATGCAGAATAAAATTATGAATAAAATGGTATATGAATGGTTAAGTGTGTTCATATAATTTTCTCGAGATTTTCCGATTTTTCCGAATTTTTACGACGGCAACTCGCCTGTAGGCCACACCGTGCAAAATTCGAAGTTGTGATATGTGGAAAAAGAACTAAGAATTTTGAGACCTTTAAATGATGTATAATACTTTATATGTTTTTTTTTAGAGAAATATCGAATCGTGAGGAGTGTTGCTTCAACCTAGCCGCAGTTTGCATTTTGACAAGTTAACAACTACACAAATTGCTCTATACTATCTAAACCGTGAAAGATACGAAAAAACTTTGTTCGTACGAAAGATGCAGAATAAAATTACGAATAAAATGGTATATAAATGGTTAGGTGTGTTCATATAATTTACTCTAGATTTTCCGATTTTTCCAAATTTTCACGACCGGCAACTCGCCTGTAGGCCACACCGTGTAAATTCGAAGTTGTGATATATGGAAAAAAAACTAAGAATTTTGAACCTTCTAATGATGTATAATACTTTATATGTTTTCTTTAGAGAAATATCGAATCGTGAGGAGTGTTGCTTCAACCTAGCCGCACTTTGCATTTTGACAAGTTAACAACTACACAAATTGCTCTATACTATCTAAACCGTAAAAGATACGAAAAAACTTTGTTCGTACGAAAGATGCAGAATAAAATTACGAATAAAATGGTATATAAATGGTTAGGTGTGTTCATATAATTTACTCTAGATTTTCCGATTTTTCCAAATTTTCACGACGGCAACTCGCCTGTAGGCCACACCGTGTAAAATTCGAAGTTGTGATATATGGAAAAAGAACTAAGAATTTTGAGACCTTTCTAATGATGTATAATACTTTATATGTTTTCTTTAGAGAAATATCGAATCGTGAGGAGTGTTGCTTCAACCTAGCCGCACTTTGCATTTTGACAAGTTAACAACTACACAAATTGCTCTATACTATCTAAACCGTAAAAGATACGAAAAAACTTTGTTCGTGCGAAAGATGCAGAATAAAATTACAAATAAAATGGTATATAAATGGTTAGGTGTGTTCATATAATTTTCTCTAGATTTTCCGATTTTTCCGAATTTTCACGACGGCAACTCGCCTGTAGGCCGCACCGTGCAAAATTCGAAGTTGTGATATATGGAAAAAAAACTAAGAATTTTGAGACCTTTCTAATGATGTATAATACTTTATATGTTTTCTTTAGAGAAATATCGAATCGTGAGGAGTGTTGCTTCAACCTAGCCGCACTTTGCATTTTGACAAGTTAACAACTACACAAATTGCTCTATACTATCTAACCGTAAAAGATACGAAAAAAATTTGTTCGTACGAAAGATGCAGAATAAAATTATGAATAAAATGGTATATGAATGGTTAGGGGTTGTTATATAATTTTCTCGAGATTTTCCGATTTTTCGAATTTTCACGACGGCAACTCGCCTGTAGGCCACACCGTGCAAATTCGAAGTTGTGATATGTGGAAAAAGAACTAAGAATTTTGAGACCTTTCTAATGATGTATAATACTTTATATGTTTTTTTTTAGAGAAATATCGAATCGTGAGGAGTGTTGCTTCAACCTAGCCGCACTTTGCATTTTGACAAGTTAACAACTGCACAAATTGCTCTATACTATCTAAACCGTAAAAGATACGAAAAAACTTTGTTCGTACGAAAGATGCAGAATAAAATTACGAATAAAATGGTATAAAAATGGTTAGGTGTGTTCATATAATTTTCTCTAGATTTTCCGATTTTTCCGAATTTTCACTACGGCAACTCGCCTGTAGGCCACACCGTGCAAAATTCGAAGTTGTGATATATGGAAAAAGAACTAAGAATTTTGAGACCTTTCTAATGATGTATAATACTTTATATTTTTTTTTTAGAGAAATATCGAATCGTGAGGAGTGTTGCTTCAACCTAGCCGCACTTTGCATTTTGACAAGTTAACAACTACACAAATTGCTCTATACTATCTAAACCGTAAAAGATACGAAAAAATTTGTTCGTACGAAAGATGCAGAATAAAATTACGAATAAAATGGTATATAAATGGTTAGGTGTGTTCATATAATTTACTCTAGATTTTCCGATTTTTCCGAATTTTCACGACGGCAACTCGCCTGTAGGCCACACCGTGTAAAATTCGAAGTTGTGATATATGGAAAAAGAACTAAGAATTTTGAGACCTTTCTAATGATGTATAATACTTTATATGTTTTCTTTAGAAAAATATCGAATCGTGAGGAGTGTTGCTTCAACCTAGCCGCACTTTGCTTTTTGACAAGTTAATAACTACACAAATTGCTCTATACTATCTAAACCGTAAAAGATACGAAAAAACTTTGTTCGTACGAAAGATGCAGAATAAAATTACGAATAAAATGGTATATAAATGGTTAGGTGTGTTCATATCATTTTCTTTAGATTTTCCGATTTTTTCGAATTTTCACGACGGCAACTCGCCTGTAGGCCGCACCGTGCAAAATTCGAAGTTGTGATATATGGAAAAAGAACTAAGAATTTTGAGACCTTTCTAATGATGTATAATACTTTATATGTTTTCTTTAGAGAAATATCGAATCGTGAGGAGTGTTGCTTCAACCTAGCCGCACTTTGCATTTTGACAAGTTAACAACTACACAAATTGCTCTATACTATCTAAACCGTAAAAGATACGAAAAAACTTTGTACGTACGAAAGATGCAGAATAAAATTACGAATAAAATGGTATAAAATGGTTAAGTGTGTTCATATAATTTTCTCTAGATTTTCCGATTTTTCCGAATTTTCACGACGGCAACTCGCCTGTAGGCCACACCGTGCAAAATTCGAAGCAAAATTCGAAGTGTGATATATGGAAAAAGAACTAAGAATTTTGAGACCTTTCTAATGATGTATAATACTTTATATGTTTTCTTTAGAGAAATATCGAATCGTGAGGAGTGTGTTCTTCAACCTAACCGCACTTTGCATTTTGACAAGTTAACAAACTACACAGATTGCTCTATACTATCTAAACCGTAAAAGATACGAAAAAACTTTGTTCGTACGAAAGATGCAGAAAAATTACGAATAAAATGGTATATAAATGGTTAGGTGTGTTCATATAATTTTCTCTAGATTTTCCGATTTTTCCGAATTTCACGACGGCAACTCGCCTGTAGGCCACACCGTGCAAAATTCGAAGTTGTGATATATGGAAAAGAACTAAGAATTTTGAGACCTTTCTAATGATGATAATACTATATTTTTTTTTAGAGAATATCGAATCGTGAGGAGTGTTGCTTCAACCTAGCCGCACTTTGCATTTTGACAAGTTAACAACTACACAGATTGCTCTATACTATCTAAACCGTAAAAGATACGAAAAAACTTTGTTCGTACGAAAGATGCAGAATAAAATTACGAATAAAATGGTATATAAATGGTTAGTGTTCATATAATTTCTCTAGATTTTTCGATTTTCCGAATTTTCACGACGGCAACTCGCCTGTAGGCCACACCGTGTAAAATTCGAAGTTGTGATATATGGAAAAAGAACTAAGAATTTTGAGACCTTTCTAATGATGTATAATACTTTATATGTTTTCTTTAGAAAAATATCGAATCGTGAGGAGTGTTGCTTCAACCTAGCCGCACTTTGCTTTTTGACAAGTTAATAACTACACAAATTGCTCTATACTATCTAAACCGTAAAAGATACGAAAAAACTTTGTTCGTACGAAAGATGCAGAATAAAATTACGAATAAAATGGTATATAAATGGTTAGGTGTGTTCATATAATTTTCTCTAGATTTTCCGATTTTCCGAATTTTCACGACGGCAACTCGCCTGTAGGCCACACCGTGCAATATTCGAAGTTGTGATATATGGAAAAAGAACTAAGAATTTGAGACCTTTCTAATGATGTATAATACTTTATATGTTTTCTTTAGAGAAATATCGAATCGTGAGGAGTGTTGCTTCAACCTAACCGCACTTTGCATTTTGACAAGTTAACAACTACACAGATTGCTCTATACTTTCTAAACGGTAAAAGATACGAAAAAAACTTTGTTCGTACGAAAGATGCAGAATAAAATTACGAATAAAATGGTATATAAATGGTTAGGTGTGTTCATATAATTTTCTCTAGATTTTCCGATTTTTCCGAATTTTCACGACGGCAACTCGCCTGTAGGCCACACCGTGCAAAATTCGAAGTTGTGATATATGGAAAAGAACTAAGAATTTTGAGACCTTTCTAATGATGTATAATACTTTATATGTTTTCTTTAGAGAAATATCGAATCGTGAGGAGTGTTGCTTCAACCTAGCCGCACTTTGCATTTTGACAAGTTAACAACTACACAAATTGCTCTATACTATCTAAACCGTAAAAGATACGAAAAAACTTTGTTCGTACGAAAGATGCAGAATAAAATTACGAATAAAATGGTATATAAATGGTTAGGTGTGTTCATATAATTTTCTCTAGATTTTCCGATTTTTCCGAATTTTCACGACGGCAACTCGCCTGTAGGCCACACCGTGCAAAATTCGAAGTTGTGATATATGGAAAAAGAACTAAGAATTTTGAGACCTTTCTAATGATGTATAATACTTTATATGTTTTTTTAGAGAAATATCGAATCGTGAGGAGTGTTGCTTCAACCTAGCCGCACTTTGCATTTTGACAAGTTAACAACTACACAAATTGCTCTATACTATCTAAACCGTAAAAGATACGAAAAAACTTTGTTCGTACGAAAGATGCAGAATAAAATTACGAATAAAATGGTATATAAATGGTTAGGTGTGTTCATATAATTTACTCTAGATTTTCCGATTTTCCGAATTTTCACGACGGCAACTCGCCTGTAGGCCACACCGTGCAAAATTCGAAGTTGTGATATATGGAAAAAGAACTAAGAATTTTGAGACCTTTCTAATGATGTATAATACTTTATATGTTTTCTTTAGAGAAATATCGAATCGTGAGGAGTGTTGCTTCAACCTAGCCGCACTTTGCATTTTGACAAGTTAACAACTACACAAATTGCTCTATACTATCTAAACCGTAAAAGATACGAAAAAACTTTGTTCGTACGAAAGATGCAGAATAAAATTACGAATAAAATGGTATATAAATGGTTAGGTGTGTTCATATAATTTTCTCTAGATTTTCCGATTTTTCCGAATTTTCACGACGGCAACTCGCCTGTAGGCCACACCGTGCAAAATTCGAAGTTGTGATATATGGAAAAAGAACTAAGAATTTTGAGACCTTTCTAATGATGTATAATACTTTATATGTTTTCTTTAGAGAAATATCGAATCGTGAGGAGTGTTGCTTCAACCTAGCCGCACTTTGCATTTTGACAAGTTAACAACTACACAAATTGCTCTATACTATCTAAACCGTAAAAGATACGAAAAAACTTTGTTCGTACGAAAGATGCAGAATAAAATTACGAATAAAATGGTATATAAATGGTTAGGTGTGTTCATATAATTTTCTCTAGATTTTCCGATTTTTCCGAATTTTCACGACGGCAACTCGCCTGTAGGCCACACCGTGCAAAATTCGAAGTTGTGATATATGGAAAAAGAACTAAGAATTTTGAGACCTTTCTAATGATGTATAATACTTTATATGTTTTCTTTAGAGAAATATCGAATCGTGAGGAGTGTTGCTTCAACCTAGCCGCACTTTGCATTTTGACAAGTTAACAACTACACAATTGCTCTATACTATCTAAACGTAAAAGATACGAAAAAACTTTGTTCGTACGAAAGATGCAGAATAAAATTACGAATAAAATGGTATATAAATGGTTAGGTGTGTTCATATAATTTTCTCTAGATTTTCCGATTTTTCCGAATTTTCACGACGGCAACTCGCCTGTAGGCCACACCGTGCAAAATTCGAAGTTGTGATATATGGAAAAAGAACTAAGAATTTTGAGACCTTTCTAATGATGTATAATACTTTATATGTTTTCTTTAGAGAAATATCGAATCGTGAGGAGTGTTGCTTCAACCTAGCCGCACTTTGCATTTTGACAAGTTAACAACTACACAAATTGCTCTATACTATCTAAACCGTAAAAGATACGAAAAAAACTTTGTTCGTACGAAAGATGCAGAATAAAATTATGAATAAAATGGTATATGAATGGTTAAGTGTGTTCATATAATTTTCTCGAGATTTTCCGATTTTTCCGAATTTTCACGACGGCAACTCGCCTGTAGGCCACACCGTGCAAAATTCGAAGTTGTGATATGTGGAAAAAGAACTAAGAATTTTGAGACCTTTCTAATGATGTATAATACTTTATATGTTTTTTTTAGAGAAATATCGAATCGTGAGGAGTGTTGCTTCAACCTAGCCGCAGTTTGCATTTTGACAAGTTAATAACTACACAAATTGCTCTATACTATCTAAACCGTAAAAGATACGAAAAAACTTTGTTCGTACGAAAGATGCAGAATAAAATGGTATATAAATGGTTAGGTGTGTTCATATAATTTTTTTTAGATTTTTCGATTTTTCCGAATTTTCACGACGGCAACTCGCCTGTAGGCAACACTGTGAAAAATTGGAAGTTGTGATATATGGAAAAAGAACTAAGAATTTTGAGACCTTTCTAATGATGTATAATACTTTATATGTTTTCTTTAGAGAAATATAGAATCGTGAGGAGTGTTGCTTCAACCTAGCCGCACTTTGCATTTTGACAAGTTAACAACTACACAAATTGCTCTATACTATCTAAACCGTAAAAGATACGAAAAAACTTTGTTCGTACGAAAGATGCAGAATAAAATTACGAATAAAATGGTATATAAATGGTTAGGTGTGTTCATATAATTTTCTCTAGATTTTCCGATTTTTCCGAATTTTCACGACGGCAACTCGCCTGTAGGCCACACCGTGCAAAATTCGAAGTTGTGATATATGGAAAAAGAACTAAGAATTTTGAGACCTTTCTAATGATGTATAATACTTTATATGTTTTCTTTAGAGAAATATCGAATCGTGAGGAGTGTTGCTTCAACATAGCCGCACTTTGCTTTTTGACAAGTTAATAACTACACAAATTGCTCTATACTATCTAAACCGTAAAAGATACGAAAAAACTTTGTTCGTACGAAAGATGCAGAATAAAATTACGAATAAAATGGTATATAAATGGTTAGGTGTGTTCATATAATTTTCTTTAGATTTTCCGATTTTTCCGAATTTTCACGACGGCAACTCGCCTGTAGGCCACACCGTGCAATATTCGAAGTCGTGATATATGGAAAAGGAACTAAGAATTTTGAGACCTTTCTAATGATGTATAATACTTTATATGTTTTCTTTAGAGAAATATCGAATCGTGAGGAGTGTTGCTTCAACCTAGCCGCACTTTGCATTTTGACAAGTTAACAACTACACAAATTGCTCTATACTATCTAAACCGTAAAATATACGAAAAAACTTTGTTGGTACGAAAGATGCAGAATAAAATTACGAATAAAATGGTATAAAAATGGTTAGGTGTGTTCATATAATTTTCTCTAGATTTTCCGATTTTTCCGAATTTTCACTACGGCAACTAGCCTGTAGGCCACACCGTGCAAAATTCGAAGTTGTGATATATGGAAAAAGAACTAAGAATTTTGAGACCTTGCTAATGATGTATAATACTTTATATGTTTTCTTTAGAGAAATATAGAATCGTGAGGAGTGTTGCTTCAACCTAGCCGCACTTTGCATTTTGACAAGTTAACAACTACACAAATTGCTCTATACTATCTAAACCGTAAAAGATACAAAAAAACTTTGTTCGTACGAAAGATGCAGAATAAAATTACGAATAAAATGGTATATAAATGGTTAGGTGTGTTCATATAATTTTCTCTAGATTTTCCGATTTTTCCGAATTTTCACGACGGCAACTCGCCTGTAGGCCACACCGTGTAAAATTCGAAGTTGTGATATATAGAAAAAGAACTAAGAATTTCGAGACCTTTCTAATGATGTATAATACTTTATATGTTTTCTTTAGAGAAATATCGAATCGTGAGGAGTGTTGCTTCAACCTAGCCGCACTTTGCTTTTTGACAAGTTAATAACTACACAAATTGCTCTATACTATCTAAACCGTAAAAGATACGAAAAAACTTTGTTCGTACGAAAGATGCAGAATAAAATTACGAATAAAATGGTATATAAATGGTTAGGTGTGTTCATATAATTTTCTTTAGATTTTCTGATTTTTCCGAATTTTCACGACGGCAACTCGCCTGTAGGCCACACCGTGCAATATTCGAAGTCGTGATATATGGAAAAGGAACTAAGAATTTTGAGACCTTTTTAATGATGTATAATACTTTATATGTTTTCTTTAGAGAAATATCGAATCGTGAGGAGTGTTGCTTCAACCTAGCCGCACTTTGCATTTTGACAAGTTAACAACTACACAAATTGCTCTATACTATCTAAACCGTAAAAGATACGAAAAATCTTTGTTCGTACGAAAGATGCAGAATAAAATTACGAATAAAATGGTATGTAAATGGTTAGGTGTGTTCATATAATTTTCTCTAAATTTTCCGATTTTTCCGAATTTTCACGACGGCAAATCGCTTGTAGGCCGCACCGTGCAAAATTCGAAGTTGTGATATATGGAAAAAGAACTAAGAATTTTGAGATCTTTTTAATGATGTATAATACTTTATATGTTTTCTTTAGAGAAATATCGAATCGTGAGGAGTGTTGCTTCAACCTAGCCGCACTTTGCATTTTGACAAGTTAACAACTACACAAATTGCTCTATACTATCTAAACCGTAAAAGATACGGAAAAACTTTGTGTGTACGAAAGATGCAGAATAAAATTACGAATAAAATGGTATATAAATGGTTAGGTGTGTTCATATAATTTTCTCTAGATTTTCCGATTTTTCCGAATTTTCACGACGGCAACTCGCCTGTAGGCCACACCGTGCAAAATTCGAAGTTGTGATATATGGAAAAAGAACTAAGAATTTTGAGACCTATCTAATGATGTATAATGCTTTATATGTTTTCTTTAGAGAAATATCGAATCGTGAGGAGTGTTGCTTCAACCTAGCCGTACTTTGCATTTTGACAAATTAACAACTACACAAATTGCTCTATACTATCTAAACCGTAAAAGATACGAAAAAACTTTGTTCGTACGAAAGATGCAGAATAAAATTACGAATAAAATGGTATATAAATGGTTAGGTGTGTTCATATAATTTTCTCTAGATTTTCCGATTTTTCCGAATTTTCACGACGGCAACTCGCCTGTAGGCCACACCGTGCAAAATTCGAAGTTGTGATATATGGAAAAAAAACTAAAAATTTTGAGACCTTTCTAATGATGTATAATACTTTATATGTTTTCTTTAGAGAAATATCGAATCGTGAGGAGTGTTGCTTCAACCTAGCCGCACTTTGCATTTTGACAAGTTAACAACTACACAAATTGCTCTATACCATCTAAACCGTAAAAGATACGAAAAAACTTTGTTCGTACGAAAGATGCAAAATAAAATTACGAATAAAATGATGTATAACGATATATGTCATAATATATTTTTCATGGGATTTTTAAATTTTTCCTTTAAATTAAAAAATGTTTTAAATTTTTCGCTGGCTTTAAATTTATTTGCGGGTTATGCTTTTTTTTACAATATTGTTTCAAATGATGTAAAAAGTTAAATTAGCGAGGTGCCTCAATATACAAAAAATTGGCCCACCCTAATATATATATATATATATATATATATATATATATATATATATGAATTAAATATTTCCATCTTAGTTTTAGAGGTAATTCTCCACTTTCCACTAACATCGCATTTATTGGCGTGGATTTCATCGCGCCAATATATGTTCTTATACATCTATATTGTACTTTATCCAACTCTTTTATATGTGGACTACTGTGATAAGCAATACTACCATAATCTAAAATCGGTCGAATCAAGGTTTTATATAGCTCTAAACTCGTTTGTGGATGGGCACCGCATCATGTTTTGTTCACCACTCTTAATAGGTTTATCCTTTTTTCTATTTTCTTTTTAATATCTTGTATACATTTTTAAATTTTAATTTATGATCCAACTTGACTCCTAAAAATTTATTACTACTTTTAACCGCTATTGAATGCTCTTCCGTACCAACATGAGTTGGTAAATCATTCAACCTATGCCTTGTGAATACACCTATCGAGCTTTTCTCATCCGAAAGTTCCAAGCCTTTATCCCTCAACCATCCATGAAGTTTTTTAATATTTTCCTTCATAATATCAAACGCTAGATTTAAATCTCTTTGTTCTATATAGATGAGTATGTCATCGGCATATTGTATAATATTCGTACCTCTTACCCAAATATTATCTATATCTCTTACATATATAGCATACAATAATGGGCTAAGTATACCTCCTTGTGGTAGTCCTCTATTCACTACTCTTTTACCAATTATTTCGTTATCTTTCTTAACTATTATATTCCTTTCATATATATTATATGTTAGGGCTGACACCAATCGGTATGGTAATCCTATTTTAATTAATTCTTGAAACATTATACTTGGAACGACATTATCATATGCCCCTTTAATATCGCAAAAGAGTGCCACCACATAATTATTTCTTGAAAATGCCAAATTAATATCAACCATTAATTTACATAAATTATCCTTCGTACTCAGCCCTCTTCTGAATCCATATTGACTTTTAGATAATATTTTATTTTTCTCAACAATCCACTCCAATCTTCTCTTTATCATTAAATCTTTGGTTTTAGCAACACACGATGCTAGTAATATAAGTCTGTAATTACCTGTATTATCTGCATTACCATTTGTCTTTTTAAAGAAAATTATACTATATTTATTCTAGTCTCTAACTATTTGTGAATCCAACCAGTACTTATTAATTAATTTTAATAGCACTTCTTTACCTATATTTGGTAATTCAGATAACATAACATAATGAATATTATCTATTCCTGGTGAAGTGTCTTTTCTTCTATTCATTGCGACTTCCATCTCCCATATATTAAACGGTTTCATGATTTCTTTGATATAGTTTTTATCTTTCAAGTATTCCAATCTCTCACAACTATCCTTCACTCCCATTTGGTCTATTTTATTCAATAACATATCTATCCAATTGTTGTCACATCTTTTATTTTTTTTTCAGTATCTTCTCCAATATTTTTCAATCTTTTTATCATGCTATGTAAGCGTTGTGTGGTAATTGTTGAGTTATTAATAATTTGTAACATATTGGAGCTGTAGCTTCCGAAATAAGTATTTTCATAATAGTTTTTTTTATAGCGTTATTAGCTAAAACGCTCTTATTGAATCTAAAACTATCTAGTATATTACAAAATATATCTAAAGTTTTAGCAGTTAGTTTGCCAAAATATAGAGAAGGTTTTTCTAACAGTTTAAAATGATTAGTTTTGAAATCATATAGATTTAATTTGTCATTCGTTAAAAGTTTTGTTAAATTTTGTTTAGTTGCTAGTAATGAAAGTATTTCATTTGCCTCGGTAATCATGTAATATTCTTTATATAATTTATTGTTTGATCGTAAGTAGTATTTAAAATATTTAACTCTCTTTAACATAATATGTTTATTACATGCCAGATTTTTATTCTTGTCGAAAGGAATGTTTATACCGAATCGCCAGGTAATTCTCGTAGTATTTGGGGTGAGATTTTGTTTTCCGGCTAGTACCTATTTTTCCAGGTTTGAGGTAGAATTATAAAGTGTAAAAGATTCGGGATGCGTGTTCCCGTTTAAGCCGAATTGAGTAATATACAAATCAGGTTTATTGTTACTTAATTTTATGTTTTTATTATAAAAGGTGTCGTTGTCGATTACAAAGTTTGCTTTATTACTTTTCTTAAATGTAGAATCTGGTAATTTTTCAAATTGTGGAATTTTTAAAATGTTTGCGTTAAAAGAATTTGTCTGAATGTTATACGTAGTTTTAATATTTTCGTTTCGTGTTTCTGGTAATTCCGCCGCGAAGGAACAGTTTTTGTCGAGTACAGGTAAAGATTCAGTTATGCTCCCTGCCTCGAGTTTAGGGTAATTATTAATATTTTGATCAAACTCAGGTAATTTGATCGCAATTGGAGGTTGTTTTATATTGTTTGATAATTTGATTGTTTGATCACTAAAGCTGTTAGTAGAACCAGATTTAGTGGATGCTTTATTAAGTAGTTTACGTAATTTTGATAGACATCTAGTATGATTGTCATCAAAATCAAGTAGTTCTGTTTCTAATAATTGATCAATTTCTTCTTCGTCATCTAAAAAAGTAGTTATTTCGACAAGTGTATTTTGGAACGTGTCTATCATAGGTTTCACTTTTTCCAAAATACCGTTTATCTGTAATACATTTAGATTGCTACATGAAATTTTTGACATTTCGTTACAAGTTTGTTCAAATTCTGCTAGACGAGCTTTTATTAATGTTAGTTCGTTTTGTAAAGATTGTAATGATTTTAATGAATCCATTTTAATGTAGATGCACACAAAATTCTAGAGATGGTTAAGTATAGATATAGGTAAAAGATTAGGATGAGTTTAGGATAAGTTAGAAAGGATTGCTTTGACTAACCTTGTTTGATGTGGTGATTCTGTAGCTTCTTGACCGCTTTGTAGATTTTCTTGATGAATGCAGTAATTATGATGTTTATAATAACGTGCACTGATGAATAGTTTTTTTGGCTCCAGTAGATTACGCTGTTAATAATCACTGTGCACTTTGTAAGTTAGATTTAGTGGGTCCAGTGGATTACGCTGTTAATAATCACTGTACACTTTTTAAGTTAAATTTAGTGGCTCCAGTAGATTACGTTGTTGGAAATCACTGTGCACTTTGTAAGATAGGTTAAGTGGCTCCAGAAGATTACGCTGTGTCGGAAATCACTGTGCACTTTTTTGTTAATGATAGTTAATTGTAACTAGTTTTTCACTAGAGGTCGAATCCGGCTCGATCGGACCAAAAAATGTAAGCGCCCGGCGCAATGTTTATTAAAAAAGTCAATTAAAAAATCACTACACACGGACACTTTATTACCTCGAAGGACTAGATATAATTAATTATCAAAAAAGGCTATATCAGACCTGAAATAACACACAACTGAATGGAAAATAATAACTAATTCAGAAATTGTTTGTGGAAAAGTAATGTGTTTAGTTTTAGTAAATTGTATTAGATGTTATCGGGTCAAGAGATACGTACAGAATGGATAATTTCTTATAACTATCTTAGTACCTAGAGTAGGGTAGGAAATTATTTTATTACAGATTAGAGGGAGTTCAGTATATAGGTAGAGGAAGATGGATAAATAAAATTTGTGGGGCTCGAACATACTATATAATTGCTTGGTTGGTGTGTTTGGGTTCAGAGTTTTAATGTACGAGTAGTACGTTAGTACGTAGTTATCCCACCTTTCTTTTTTCTTTTGCTTTAACTTTGCTCTTACATCATTTTTAACAAGATTACATTGTAAATAGTTTTCTAAGTTCATATTTTTCCTATATTTTTTTCTGCTTCTCTCCTTTTTTTTATTAAGGTGTTACATTTTTCATCCCACCAAATTTGTTTTATTATCCTTTTTTTTCCTATTCCTTCATTATTTGGGATACTCTTCATTGCCGCTTCATTAACAATATCCACAAAAGTGTCATAATTCATTTCTTTTTTTGAAATCCTAATTGTTTCAATTTTCTCTTCAATTTCTTTTTTATATTGCTCCCAGTTAGCCTTATTACACCTCCATTTTATATTGGATGCTGTTTTATCAAAGATCTTTTTTCATTTAATTCCATTATTAACTTCCCGTAGGGCAAGTTATAGTAATCGCAAAAAAATCAAAAATGAAAATTTTTATATATCTTTACGTTTCAGAGGTTTCTGAAAATTTTGGCATACCTTAGAAAAAATGGATGTATGTGTGTGTGTGTGTGTATGTATGTATGTATGTATGTATGTATGTATGTATGTACGTGTGTGTATGTATGTGCGGATACAAATTTTCGTCGACGATTTCGGGAACACGGATCAACCGATTTGAATAATTCAAAAAACATTCGATTCGTATTCATAAGGAAACGAGCTGATTAGTTTTTGGCGAAGGCAGGTCTAGCCGTTCCGAAGATACGGGGCAAAAAGTGCCGAAAACGGTAACTCAGGTTTTGAAAGAACGGAGCGTCCGATTTGAATAATTCAAAAACATTTCACTTGCATTGACAAAATAAATAATCGATAAAATTTTCATGGAGGTAGGTCTAGCGGTTTCGGAGATATGGAGGAAAAAGTAAAAAAATGAGCCATTTGGCGGTCAAAAATGATCATTAGACATATGCACATCAAATTATCAGATATTTTATAGAGATTTTAACAATAAGTATACATTTTGTTAACATTCCTATGGGTTCCGTACCAATGCTTATGCGCTAGACAGCGACGCGGCGCATACGCGCTTTATATTTTGTCTCTATGCAGTTAAAGCAGTACGATTGCTTTGAAAAAAAAAGTTCAGATCTTCCACAATATGTCAAAATAAAGAAAAAAAAAATTTTTTTTTCAAAAAAAAAAAAAATTAAAAAAAAATTTTTTTTTTTAATTTTTTTTTTTTAAAAAAAAAATTTTTGTTTAAAAAAAAAGTAATTTTTTGTCCAATTTATAGTTTCTCAAAAATCTTATTTTTTCAAAGTAAATTTTCTTCAAAAATGTTAATCGTTTTTAAAAAATAATAATTTTTGGTACGGGAAGTTCCAACAATTTGCCTTAAGGCACGATGCCTTAATTGCCTTAAGACAGAATTGCACTTACAGCTAGTTATTGGATAATGATCGAGCCTAAATCATCATTATACATATCCCAACTTATTTTATGTGCTATATCTGAGGAGCAGATAGTAATATCAACTACTGATTTACATATTCTATTACTAATTACTTTATTATTATCATTTAATATAAAAAGTTGGTTCTTCTCTATTGCTTTCAGTAGTCCACGTCCTTTTGTATCTTCATAGTCACATCCCCATGCTTGACTATGGACGTTAAAATCTCCTCCAATTATACAGGGTTTCTTAATTCCATTCAGTAAACTATTCCATTGCCCTTCTGAAATATAAGCCTTTGGTGAAACATATAATGATACACATACTATTTTCTTACTTCCTAGTAAGATTTCTGCAGCACAAATTTGACACAAATCCATATTAATGCATTCCCTATTAATTTTATCTTCTTTAAAATTCATATTTTTATTAATCAATATAGCAGTTCCTCCTTTTCCATCTAATCTATCTTCTCTAAATATATTAAAATTTTTAAACTTGTATTCCTGAGTTATTTTAAACCAAGTCTCAGATATCAAAATAACATCAATGTTTTCTTCATAAATAAAATTCTCTAAACTTTCTCTATTCGACGGTAAAGATCTTGCATTCCATTGCATCATTTTAATATTTTTATTCTTAAATTTTTTCATATTTAAAATATTAGTTTTATTTTTTTCCATAATAACTCTATTTTCCATAATTGTTTTGTTGTTGAATTTATTCTATTTCAAACTATTATTCCGTACCTGTATCTTTAATAGCATTACCTATTTTATTAGTTTCCATCTTTGCTTTTTCAGTACACAATGATTCTATTTCTTCTTCCAGGGCTGTCCATATATTATCTGTGTTTATCTCTTTTTTAAAACTTAATCTTTGCCTTATTTTGTTAAAAATTTCTTTGAATTGTTGCTTCATCTTCTTTTTTTTCTTTCTCATCTTCATTTTTATTTGGGTTATTTTCTTCACTATTGTATTTCGTTAATTCCTTTCTCCTTTGCTTGTATTCTTCTGAATTTATTCTTTTTTGTCCTCCTCCAATTCTAAATGTCGTGCGCTTAGGTTTTCTAATTTTCAATATATTTTCTTCATTAATTTCTATTTTTTTTTCTTTAATATGATTTAACATTTCAAACTTGTTATTATTAAATCAGTTTAATTGATTATCTGATTGTTTAATTAATGAAGGAAATACATTTTGATAATCTCTGTTATAAAATTTGGTCTGTACTATATCTGCATATGTTCTCTTACGCAATATTTGCTTAGCTTCACTTATAGAAATATTCTGATATGCTTTCAACTCCTTTAATTTTTTATTATATAAATACGTTTGACAATTTCTATCATTCGCTTGATGATTATTTCGACATAAAGCACATATTTCTATTTGACTCACACATTCTTTTACATCATGTTCATCCGAGCATTTTCTACATCTTTGCCTGCCCTGGCACTGAAGCCTAATATGGCCAAACCTCCAGCATTTGTGGCACTGTATAACATTTTCAATAAAAGGTTGAACCTCGCAAGCCACTGAATGAATAAATACATTTTCTGGAAGATAGCTGCCCCTGAACCAAATCTTTACGCTTTGTGTTTTATAACTGCTGTTATATGCCTTTTTATTTTTAATACACTTTGCTTTAATAATTTCAACATCCGTTTTAATGCAACTCATGATTCTTCAATCTCTGGGTCTACATTAAATATAATACCTATTCTCGTAGTTTTATGCTTCGGAATATAAGTATTAATATTATACTCGTCCAGTAATTTCTGTTTTACCACTGTATTAGCACTCTTCCAATCATTAAAACATATTTTTATGTTATTTATACCTATAGCTACAACATTACTTATCTTATTACTAACACTTGACACTTTTGATGTAAAATTTTGATTATGCATATATAACAAATGGACCTTCGTCCCTTTCATCATAATAGAAAAACTCCTCTTCATAGTTTTTTTTATTTAAATTACTATCCATTTCTTCATTTACTTCACTTGCCCAATTGATATTTACATCGTTTTCATTAATTCCATCATTATTAGTTTTCTCTAAACGTGTTTTGTTAACTTGTACTTCAATTTCACCTTTTTTCCTTATCACACTTAACTTTTCGCGATTCTTATCAAATATTTTATTACTTAACAATCTTTTTTTTCTTTCTAAAATCTATTACTCCCTTTTTAATACTTTTCTTATTACTTTTTTTATATTCACAATTTTCAAGAAAGTTCCATAAAAATCGGCTTCAATTTTAGTTTCAACAGTTAATTACAAGAAAACGGCGCGGTAGATTTTCATCTAAAACTAATCAGTATTACTCCAAACTAATATCTTTCGAACAGTTTTTGATTTTTTAAAATCGATTCGGTAGAATGAGCTTAAATGCGGACGAAAAGTTTAACACTTTTTTTCAAATTACAAAGAAACGACTCGGCCGATCGCCGCACAAAACTGAGAAACGATGATCTTCATCGAGATACATCAAATGGTTTTTAAATTTTTGAAATCGGCTCTGGCGTTTTTGAGCAAACGTCGATGAAAGTTCTAATTTTGACAAATGCCAAAAAGACCATACTAATTTTTGCAAACTTGACGAAATTTTAATACTAAACGAGTTGTCGTAGGGCCATAATATTTTAGTAGGATCTAGAAGGCTATGGTATCTACTGCCATAAATATAATCATAAAATATGTGTAAATAATCGACTTAGTCAATAAAAAATAAATTAATTTTTGAGTGATTAAAAGTATTCCGAGTGGATTTATTACACATAATTGAACACGAACAAACACTTTGACTCGGAGTATTTTCTAAAAACAAATTTTCAACTAGCTGTAAGTGGAATTCTGTCTTAAGGCAATTAAGGCATCGAGTCTTGAGGCAAATTACTGGAACTTCCCGTACCGTAACGAGATGATCGAGGAATATTAAATGTTTTAAAATAGATTATTATAAATATTGTAACATTGTCTAATGTTTATAAAAATTACATAAACTGAATTGGAAAGTTGAAATTATTTGTTTAAGGTATATTAAAACAGAATTAAAATAGAAATCTGAATTATTTTCGATATACAAAAAAAAAATTTAAAAAAAATTTGAAAAAAAAAATTTGGGAACAATTTTTTTCCCAAAATCAATTATTTTGCTAAAACAAGCAGAACATTCTTTGAATCATTCAAATCGGACCATTTTTGCACATTTAGCTCTGTATCTCCAAAACCGCTGGACCTGCCTTTGCCATAAACGAATCACCACTTTTCCCCGTCATTACAAATTGAATTTTTTTTTAATCATTCAAATCGGATGCTCCGTTCTCTCAAAAACTCAATTTTTATTTTTAGCACTCTTTGCTCTTTATCTCCGTAACTGCTGGACCTGCCTTTGCCAAAAACTAATCAGCACATCTCCCTATCGATAGGAATCGAATGTTTTTTGAACCATTCAAATCGGTTGATCCGTGCGCCCTAAAACGTGGACGAGAAATTGTATCCATACATACATACACACACACACACACACAACACACACATCCATTTTTTCTGAAGAATGCCAAAATGTTCAGAAACCTTCAAAACGTCGAAAAATGTAAAAATTTTCTATTTATTAACTTCCCGTAGGGTAAGTTATTGTAATGGGCCGAAAATCGGAATTGAAAATTTTTACATTTCTCGACGTTTTGAAGGTTTCTGAACGTTTTGGCATACCTCAGAAAAAATGGATGTGTGTGTGTGTGTGTGTGTGTGTGTGTGTGTGTGTGTGTGTATGTATGTATGGATACAAATTTTCGTCCACGTTTTCGGGCGTACGGATCAACCGATTTGAATGGTTTAAAAAACATTCGATTCCTATTAATAAGGAGAAGAGCTGATTAGTTTTTGGCAAAGACAGGTCCAGCAGTTACGGAGATAAGGAGCAAAGAGTGCAGAAAATAGAAATCGAGTTTTTGAGAGAACGGAGCATCCGATTTGAATTATCTAAAAAACATTTCATTAGTAATGATTGGGAGAAAGGGTTATTAGTTTTTCGCAAAGGCAGGCCCAGCCATTTCGGAGATACAGAGCTAAATGTACAAAAAATGGCAGTTTTTGAGAGAACTAAGCGTCCGATTCAATTGATTCAAAGAACTTTCTGCTTGTCTTAACAAAATAATTGATTTTGGAAAAAAAAATTTTGTACCATTTTTTTTTTTTTTTTTTTTTTTTTTTTTTTAATTTTTTGTATATCGAAAATAATTCAGATTTTATTTTTAATTCTGACTATAGTTCTAATATACTTTAAACAAATAATTTCAACTCTGCAATTCAGTTTATATAATTCTTATAAATATTAGACAATAATACAATATTTATAATAATCTATTTGAAAACATTCAATATTCCTCGAACGTTTCGTTACGGTACGGGAAGTTCCAGCAATTTGCCTTAAGGCACGATGCCACCCACCCCACTAGTTAGATTTTTGGACGATTACAATAACTTACCCTACGGGAAGGTAAAAATCAACAATCATTATAATTGGACCAGTTTCCATATGACTTTAATGGCTCAGTATGTATGGCACAATCGGCTCAGACGTTTTTGAGCAATCGTCGATGAAAGTTCTAATTTTGACAAATGCCAAAAAGACCATACTAATTTTTGCAAACTTTGACGAATTTTTAATGCTAAACGAGTTGTTGTAGGGCCGTAATATTTTAGTAGGATCTAGAACGCTATGGTATCTACCGCCAAAAAAATAATCATAAATATCGTCAAATATTTTAAAAAAAACTTTATTACAAGAAAACGGCCCGGTCGGTGTGTACCAAAAACTAATCAGCAATATTCCCAATCAATATCTTTCGAACGCTTTTTGAATTTTCAAAATCGATTCAGAATTGCGGGCTAAAACGTAGACGAAAAATTTTTCACTTTTCTGCGATTTATAAAAAAACGGCTTGGCCGAACGTCGCACAAAACTGACAAATAATAGTCATATTTTCCAAATATGGTCTCATTCGATTCAGAATGGCTTGAAACTTCGAGAAAACATAAAATCAAATCGGATTTTTTGATGAAAACATAAACTTCTCCTTCGGGAAGTTGAAAAAATCGGAATTTACAATTGTAAAAAAATTGAAATCTTTGAAAAAAATTCCATCTTCAAAATTATTAACTAATTTCAAAAAAAAAATTTTAAATTCCAAAAAGTAGATAACAAAAATTATTTTTTTTTTTCAAAACTTCCAAAATTTCCAAAAAGTGGAACTTGTAAAAAAAATTCAAAAGTTTCAAAAAAAACAAAAATTCTAATTTTCTAAACTTTTCAGAATTTCCACAAAAATTCTTTTACACATACATATAAGTTGTTTGTACGCCTCATTACTGAGAACCCAATTCAATCAGAACTGATAAATTAAGAGTAGTTATAATGCTCAATTTGAAAATAAGATAGGGCGGAGCATAAAGGACCAATTTGACGTTCAGCGAGTGTATTGTATAAACCAAATGAGCGACATCACAAGAAATAACAGGCATCAAACAAACGACTATCAAATTAAATATGTTGTTTAGTTTTTTTCTTAAAATTTATCTGTTCCTTTCTGCACCATAGGCTGGGTAATAGGCTGGGTAAAAGGCAACAGCAATCAAGAAAACAAATAACAATAAATATGTTATTTCAAGTTTTAAATTAATGTACAATACCCCAAACCGATGTGGTCAAATACCTGGGCATGCACTTGGATTCCAGACTAACCTGAAAGCAACACATTAAAGCTAAAATTTAACAAATCAAGTTCAAAGCCTAAGAAATTAATTGGCTTATAAGAAGAAACTCAAAGCTCTCGCTGTATAATAAAGTATTATATTATATACAAATGCGTCACAAAAACCTGTTTGAACTTACGGTATCGAGTTATGGGGATGCGCAAGCAAATCCAATATAGTAATGATGCAATGATATCAAAACAAAATACTAATAAATATAGTAAACATGGTGGTACATAACTAACCACGCTATTCATAAAGATTTAGATATTTCATAGGTCACAGATGTCATCAAGCACAGAAGCTCGATCTACCGCTCAAAAATTGCCACTACAACCATTGCTTCTCTAATCGACTCTTAATCACTAAGAAGACTGAAAAGATGCTGGCCAAGCAATCTTAAATGAAACGCTAGGCTTCACTCATTGGAGTGAACTCTAGTTAATTATTTCTTTTTTTTATTATAATTATTATTATTATTTTTATTTATTTATTTATTAACTTCCCGTAGGGTAAGTTATTGTAATCGTCCAAATATCGAAATTGAAATTTTTTTGCATTTCTCGATGTTTTGAAAGTTTGTATGTGTGTGTGTATGTTTGTATGGATACAATTTTTCAGTCACGTTTTCGGGTGCACAGATCAACAGATTTGAATGGTTCAAAAAACATTCGATTCCTATTGATAGGGAGATGTGCTGATTAGTTTCTGGTAAAGGCAGGCCCAGCCATTTTGAAGATACAGAGCTAAATATGTAAAAATTGGCAGTTTTTGAGAAAACTAAGCGTCCGATTTGAATGATTCAAAGAACTTTCTGCCTATCTTAACAAAATAATTGATTTTGGGAAAAAAAAAATTGTTTCAATTTTTTTTTTTTTAATTTTTTGTATATCGAAAATAATTCAGATTTTATTTTTAATTCTGACTATAGTTCTAATATACTTTAAACAAATAATTTCAACTTTGCAATTCAGTTTATATAATTCTTATAAATATTAGACAATGTTACAATATTTATAATAATCTATTTGAAAACATTCAGTATTCCTCGAACATTTCGTTACCGTACGGGAAGATCCAGCAATTTGCCTTAAGGCACGATGCCATACACCCCACTAGTTTATTCATTATTATTATTATTATTATTATTATTATTATTTTCTAATTTGTGTCAAAATAGCTTATAAGATAAATTGTATCTTGCTATTAATAAATAAATATAAATAAAAAAATTAACAATAATAAGAAAAAGTTAAAGAAATTCTACGAAGTAAAAGCTTAATTATTTAACCAATGCAAAATATATAAATAATTTTGTGAGCACATTTTTTACAAATATTACATCTTATTTATCACGAATCTGGTATTTCCTAAGAAATGTTGGTCAACAGAGTTAGAATAAATATTAATTTAATTTATCTCTTGTAAAATTACTTTTATACTCAATATACATTTTTATTTACCATTTTTTATTGGCAAAGATATGCTTAAAAGGTATATTTAAATTTCTATGAAATATCTGATAATTTAATGTGCATATGTCTAATAATCATTTTTGACTGGCAAATGGCTGTTTTTTTTTTTCAATTCACTTGTCCATTTGTCTACCTGTCCACTTCTCCATCTTTCCACTTGTCTACCTGTCATCAATATTTCTGCACGTATATAAATCATTAGTAATAATTTGAAATTATCATTTTAGATAAACAAATGTATTTTTTTAATCTTTCTTTCTGTAACTTCAAAACTGCTGGTTCTGCATTAATCAATTTTTTATTTCTTCATCACAAGTAAAATATATATTGAATCATTCAGATCGAATTTACTGTTTATTTTTCAAAAACATAAATTCATTCATAACACATTTTTCTCTGTATTTTCCAAACGCGTGGAATTTTCTTAGCCAAAAACTATTCTGCATATCTCTCCATTAATAGGAATTGAACATTTTTGAATCATTCAGATCGGTTAATCTGTGGTTTCTGAATTGTGGAAAAAATTGTATTTTTATGAAACACATACCACATACACGCGTATTGTTCGAAGAAATGTCATAATGTTTACGAGGGTTTGAAACATGAAGATGTGCAAAAATTTTCATATTAGATATTTTGCTATTACTATAACTTACCATATAAAAAGTTATTTAGATGAAATACGTTTATGCATTTTTGCAGAGTCATCCCCAATACTCATTCCAATATGGTGTCAACGACTACCATACCGGTGACGTCAAATCACAACATGAAACTCGTAACGCAGATGCAGTAAAATGTAACATAAAGTTAATAATTATGGTCTGGAAAATATTTTATGCTTGAAATCCATAATAATATATACCAGGTCAATATTCTTTGGTTGAACCTGATGGTTCCGTACGCACAGTTAAATATGTAGCCAACGACAGAGATGGTTTCAATACAGTTGTTTCCAAAACTAGATCTACTGTACATTCCCTCGGACATCACGGACATCATTGGTGAATTTATGTAATAAAATCGACAAACTCTTTCTATCTTTTACAATGAGTACAACATGTATGTCAAGTGTGATTTATTTATAGAGAAATAAAAACTATTTTGTACCAAAAATATTCTGCGTTTCTTTTAAGTATTTCAATATTTTGTAAAAAAAAAAGAGTTAAAAAGTACTATAATGATTTCAATTGATAAAACACTTAAAATAAATAACTTAATTTTAGATAAATTGTTTTTTCCAAAATTTAAACTACAGTTTTGATTGTAAACAAATTGTCCGTTACTACTCAGAAATCGGCATAACCGGCACTTTCATTGCTTTTGGCTGAAGACCGAATCGCTCAGCGACGTGCTAATTGTGTGTCATCTTTTATGCCATAAAGAGCAATGGATCTGTATTTAGTATATTAACTAGCTGTAAGTGGAATTCTGTCTTATAGCAATTAAGGCATCATGCCTTAAGGCAAATTGCTGGAACTTCCCGTACCAAAAAGTACTATTTTTTAAAAAACGATTAACATTTTTGAAAAAATTTTGCTTCAAAAAAATTAGATTTTTGAGAAACTATAAACTTGAGTTTTTTTGAAAACAAAATTTTTTTGAAAAGAAAAATGTTTTCTTCATTTTGACATATTTTGAAAATTCTAAACTTTTTTTCAAAGCAATCGTACTGCTTGAACTGCATAGAGACGAAATGTCAAAGCGCGTAAGTGCCGCGCCGCCGTCTAACGCATAAGCATTGGTACGGAACTCATAGAAATGTAAAAAAAATATACTTATTGTTAAAATCTCTATAAAAAAACTGATAATTTGATGTGCATATGTCTAATGATCATTTTTAACCGCCGAATGGCATTTTTTTTACTTTTTTTATTAGATCTCCGAAACCGCTAGACCTGCCTTTATGAAAATTTGATCAATTCTTTATCTTGTCTATACAAGTGAAATGTTTTTTGAATTATTTAAATCGGACGCTCCGGTCTCTTAAAAACTGAGTTACCGTTTTCGGCACTTTTTGCCCCGTATCTCCGAAGCGGCTAGACCTGCCTTTGCCGGAAACTAATCAGCACGTCTCAATACGAATCGAATGTTTTTTGAATTTTTCAAATCGATTGATACGTGTTCCCGAAATCGTCGACGAAAATTTGTATCCGCACACACATACATACACGCTCACACACAGACACACATATACATTCATTTTTTTTAAAGTATGCCAAAATATTCAGATACCTCTGAAACGTAAAGATATATAAAATGTTTCATTTTCGATTTTTTTGCGATAACTATAACTTGCCCTACGGGAAGTTAAATATAATATAAATAAATGAATTTGTTATTGTATATTTAAAAAAAATAAACTTTATCGTCTTTATATGTTATATGTTGACCAAGCGCCACCTCCCTATGATTGTACCTATTTTAATAGTTGATCAATAAAATTATATAAACATTTAACATAATTTTCAAATATTTTTTAATAATTTTGAACTTAGTACACCAAAAATTACACATAATCTAAAAGCACATAGAATACGTCGCTTTTAAATATATTTAGAAGATCGAGGCGATTCGCTCATACAGTTGCTCATAATCAAATTGTTGTATTCTGTGGTTGTCGCACTACTGAACTGTTTTTAAATTTTTATATTCAATTCAAACTACTTAGGGCATGGGTACCCAAAATAAATTAGTAAAATGTTTCATAACCCAAATATTATTATTACACATGCGTTAGAAGTATTTGAAAATATTAAAATATTATTGCAAGCAAAAATAAACATACTGGAATTTTTTGACGTCCTAAAGAGTTTGAATTGAAAATAAAATTTAAAAATAATTTGGTAGTGCGGCAACGATAAAAGATAAGAATAAGTTGATTAATAGAACTCGAATGAGCGAATTGCCTCGAACTTCTAAATGTATTTAAAATTTTTGTATTTTATGCGCTTTTGGATTAAGTGTAATTTTTTTTGTACTAAAACCAGAATTATTAAATAGTATTTGAAAAAATTACCGTAAATGTTTAAGTAATTGCATTGATCAACCGTTAAACAGGTAAAATAATAGCGGGGTGGTGCTAGAACATCAACATATAACAATAACTTTATAAAGGCGATAAAGTTTAAATTTTAACATATACAATAACAAATTCATTTCTCCATATCATATTAAATAAACTAAATACAGATCCATACTGCTTTATCGCATAAAAGATGACACACAAAAACACGCGCTGAGCGGCGGTTGCGGTTCCTTTTATTTTAACTATTCGGTATTCGGCAGAATAATAATATAGGACCTATAGGTGATAGATTTTCCGATTACCGAATAGTAACGGACAATTATTTCACAATCAAATCTTTAGTTTAATTTTTGGAAGAACAATTTGTCTAAAAATAAGTTAATTTATTTCAACTATTTAATTAATTGAAATCATTATAATAATTCGAATCATTAACACTATTTACAAAATATTAAAATACTTAAAAGACATATTTGAAATAATGCCTGAAACACAAAATATATTTGGTACAAAATAGTTTTTATTTCTTTATGAATAAATCACATTTCGTATACATGTTGGGCCAGCGGTGGCGATATCGGTTAGAGAGCGTGGGCTAGCAGCAACTAGTTCCAGGTTCGTTGGATCGATTTCCGCTACCGCCGTAGTCCGACATTTTCACTTGATGTTACAGATTTCAAATATAACCTCAAGTGAAAATCGCCTCTCGTGGGTATAGTTGCATCTATAATAAAAAGTTAGCAAATACTTCGAGTATAGATGATTAGTCAAACCTGGACTGGTCAACTACTGGGTTGCCATCCATTCATATAATAATAAGAAAAGTCAAAACAATTACTCAATGTCTTAAGAGTAACAGATCGTAATTAAAAAAGAATATATATATATATATATATATATATACACATGTTATTCTCAATGTAAAAGTTAAGAAAAGTTTATCGATTTTATTATATAAATTCACCAATGATGTCCGTGATGTCCAAGGGAATGTACAGTAGGTCCAGTTTTGGAAACAACTGCTGTTTGAAAACCATCTCTGTCGTTGGCTACAGACTTAACTGTGCGTACGGAACCATCAGGTTCAACCAAAGAATATTGACCTGGGATATGTTATTATGGATTTCAAACATAAAATATTTTCCAGACCACAATTATAAACATTATGTTACCTTTTTCTGCCTCTCCGTCACGAACTTCATGTTGTGATTTGACGTCTCCGGTATGGTGGTCGTTGACACCATATTGGAATGAGTATTGGGGATGAGTCTACAAAAATGTATAAACGTCAAAGAGTTAATAGGTTAATAAGTATTTCACCTAAATAGCTTTTCGTATGGTAGGTTATAGTAATCGCGAAAAATCAAATATGAATTTTTTTGGCATATCTTCTTGTTTCAAGACCTCTTTAACATTTTGGCAGTTAACGTTTGACACTCAACCGAGTAGCATCGTTCTAAATATTTAATTGTAAATACAGGTTAGTTGCGTAACTTAGTGTTCGTGCAGTATACTCGTGACACATGCGGCAGATATTATAGTGTTGTGAAATAGTTGAGTAAACTACTTCAAAATTTACCTTTTCTTTTCAAATAATTAATTCTAAGTAATTTTTAACAATTAGTAAAAATTTGTGTTAATAAATAGTGAACCCCTCTGGGGTTCGCTATGAATGAATTATCAAAAATAATCACTGAATCAGCCGAAGTACTTGCAGATGATTCAAATACAAACGCTGAATACGTAACTTAGTACAAAAGCAAACGCAAAATGTTCAGTTACCAATAAATACAGTGACATCAAATATGGAAACCGAAAGTGAACCCAGTAGTGTTGTTAAAAATATGAATCCGTGGCAAGTAGTCCCAAGCCCGGGTGTAAAAAGAAAGCGTCTCAACAATCAAAATGAATCCTTCAAATTAGTCAGCAAATTTAGCTTATTAATTAATCACGAGCCAATAGCCGTTACAGTTACTGATCCAGTTAAAAAAATACATCTACCCTCAGTATTTATTTATGAAGTCATCGATTTTCCAGATATAATAAACGCTTTAAAAACCGTTTTGAACCATCAAAAACTTATGAACGTTCATACTAATCAAAATGAAAGTAAACTCCGAGGAGTGCTAACACCAGAATACAAGTCAATAGACTTACCAACTCTCAACATATGTCCTACTCACAGGCCATTAAATCGCAAAATTCAGTTTCAACATCTGAAAGTCAGTCCAATTGAACAATGTCACAAATCCTGGGTGAATTTAAAATCATATTTAATCAGCTCATGGTTTATGGAACGCTAATGTGCTAAATCAACATAAAAACGAATTAAAAGTTTTTCTTACTGAAAATAGAATTGATGTTTTACTGGTAAGTGAAACACACTTTACCAAATTCTCAAACCTATTATTTATACCTCACTACAGTCTTTATCACACATCTCATCCAGATGGTAGTGCCCATGGAGGTACAGCCATATTAATCAAATCAAATATTTCGCATTTCAAAATCCAAAAATACAGTGAGAATTACTTGCAAGCAATATCTGTACAAGTTAAGTTTACGTCTTATGTCTAGTGTTAGAACGATAGTATCGATACTGAGTAAGTATCGATACTTTGACTTCGATACTGAGTACTTTTGGAATCGATTCTTTAGGACGATTCTTTTGACGGTATCAATACTTTGCGCCGATTCTACTCAAAAAGTATCGGCTATATTTTTTGACCCCACCAAAAGTTCGACCGCATTTTATGAACACCACTCATTCTTTTTTGTCGCGAAGACACCTCTCTTCATAGATAACAAACGAAACAAACGATAAGTCGAGTGCGATATGGTTTTTGTTAAAGAAAATGTTTATGAATGCCCCTAGTTCGAAGCTAATGATTAACAATAAATAAAAGAAGTAGAGTTTAAGATTACGTACGGCTCGCTCGTAGGTAAGCGGTTAAGAGCGACGGGACTTGTTTCAGAGGTCCCGGGTTCGATACCCACTTCGAGCAGCCTGTTGTCAGGCAACATTTACAACGATTTTCACTTGGAAATATAGATAGCAATATGTTTACAGAGATTGTAATAAAAATTTATCATACAGAGATGTGTCAACTGTTTGGGTTGCCACCTGTAATAAAACAAACGTAGTTTGTAAGATATTACTCACAATAGCTCATAGAACCCATTAGTTCTGATTGCTGTTCAAATAAAATTATAAAAAAAAAAATAAAAAAGATTACGTACGATAATATAATTTCTGTTACCTCCAAGAACGTAAGTTTATCAACGATAATAAATTTTGTATATTATATGCAAAAACCTTGTTATCTGCGAAATTGTCATGCAACCAACTTTGGTTAAATAATTTACTAAGACATTTGATTTCCGATTCTAATTTTTAAAGCCGATACTTTTTTTCTAAAATAAATACTACTTTCTAATCACTAATTATCTCCATTAAAATTATTATAATTTCGATTCTAATATTTAAAGCCGATACATATTTTTTCTAAAATAAATACTAATATTTCTAAATAGATTCTAATATTTAAAGCCGATACTTGTTTTTTCTAAAATAAATACTATTTTTATTTCCGCTAAGTGTTTCCATTAAAATTATTATAATTCCGATTCTAATATTTAAAGTCGATACTTGTTTTTTTCTAAAATAAATACTATTTTATAATCGCTAAGTATTTCAATTAAATTATTATAATTCCGATTCTAATATTTAAAGCCGATACTTGTTTTCTTCTAAAATAACAACTATTTTATAATCGCTAAGTATTTCCATTAAAATTATTATAATTCCGATTCTTGAATGAGTATTTTTCTTTGTGATATAAATTAGCCGATACTAAATTCATAAATGAATACTTTTATCACAAAACAATACTATTTTTTATTTGTGATATAAATTAGCCGATACTAAATTCATAAATGAATACTTTTGTCACAAAACAATACTATTTTTTAATTAATGAGTATTTTTCTTTATGATATAAATTAGCCGATACTAAATTCATAAATGAATACTTTTGTCGCAAAACAATACTATTTTTTAATTAATGAGTATTTTTCTTTATGATATAAATTAGGCGATATTAAATTCATAAATGAATACTTTTGTCACAAAACAATACTATTTTTTAATTCGTGATATAAATTAGCCGATACTAAATTCATAAATGAATACTTTCATCACAAAACAATACTATTTTTTAACTAATTAGTATTTTTCTTTATGATATAAATTAGCCGATACTAAATTCATAAATGGATGCTTTCGTCACAAAACGATACTATTTTTCAATTAATGAGCATTTTTCTTTTTGATATAAATCGAATTTGAAATTAGTATCGACAAATTATTGTTTTAAACTTCTCAAAATATTGAAAATGATGCTGACTTAACAGTATCAAATACAGGCAATAGAATTTATCATAATATTGTAATTCGATCTGTAGAAAGTTTTAGATCTCTCTTGCACTTATGTTTGATTTTGGTGAAAAGTACTTAATATTCGATACTGAGTAGTATCGATACTTTTGCCACGATACTTTTTTGGAATCGATACTTTGCCTCGAATCTTTTTTCAGTACTCGGTATCGATACTTTGCCTCTATACTTCTAACACTACTTATGTCGTCAGATTATCGGCTGTGTATTGTCCACGGCATATAATAAATTGCTCGCAGTTTTGTGCATCAGTTCGCTTCGAGCTACCGTGCAGTGCACTTCGTACCTTATCAGGTTCAGGTATAATTCGTGCGATATCGTAAAAGATATTGTTATCAGTTGAATCATAATACCGAAGTGTTATAAATCAGAACAATCAAATGTACCCGCAAGGGGATTACATTTAGTACATTTCAGTGTATTAAAATTAATGTAAACACATTGTTCATACGGACTTTTATAATAAAGTGATTGTGATATTTATTGAACAAATACTAAATAGTGTTTAATACAAAAAGTGTCACATTGTACAACAATTTAATTGTGGACCCCTTTGGGGTTCGCAATGAATAACTTAATTGTGGAGTCGGCAAATGTAATTGCCGACGATTCACATACCAGTTCAGAATTTATTACAGAACATCTACGTAATCAGTCTGCAAATTCAACTTGTTCATCAACAGACATAATAACTAATGCTCCCTTACCGTCAACAAACATAACAACTAATGCTCCCATACCGTCAACTAGCGTTATGGAAGTTGAAGCGGAAACTAAGAATTCTAACAAAAACAAATGGCAAATTGTCCTGATTGTTGGCGTAAAAAGAAGACGAAGAAGAAGAAAAGAAGTCCTTACTAATAAAGAACCAGGCAATTAAGGCATCGTGCAAGGCAAATTGCTGGAACTTCCCGTACCAAAAATTATTATTTTTTTTAAAAACGATTAACATTTTTGAAAAAAAATTACTTTGAAAAAATGAGATTTTTTAAAAACTATAAATTTGACAAAAAATTACTTTTTTTTGAAAAAAAAAATTGAAAAAAAAAATTATTTTTTTTTTTTAAATCTTTTTTTTGAAAAAAAAAATGTTTTTTTTATTTTGACATATGTTGGAAGATCTGAACTTTTTTTCAAAGCAATCGCACTGCTTTAAATGCATAGAGACAAAATATAAAGCGCGTAAGCGCCGCGTCGCTGTCTAACGGGTAAACATTGGTACGGAACCCATAGGAATGTAAACAAAATTTATACTTATTGTTAAAATCTCTATAAAATGTCTGATAATTTGATGTGCATATGTCTAATGATCATTTTTGACCGCCAAATGGCATTTTTTTTTACTTTTTTCGTTATATCTCCGAAACCGCTAAACCTGTCCTAATAAAAATTTGATCAAATCTTCATCTTGTCAATACAAGTAAAATGTTTTTTGAATTATCAAAATCGGACGCTCCGTTCTATTAAAAACTGAGGTACCGTTTTTGGCGCTTTTTGCCCCATATCTTCGGAACGGCTAGACCTACCTCCGGCAAAAACTAATCAGCACGTCTCCTTATCAATACGGATCGAATGTTTTTTAAATTATTCAAATTGCTTCATCCGTGTTCCCGAAATCGTCGACGAAAATTTGTATCCGCACACACATACATACTACGTACGCACACACACACACACACATACATCCATTTTTTCTAAGGTATGCCAAAATATTCAGAAACCTCTGAAACGTAAAGATATATAAAAAATTTCATTTTTGATTTTTTTTGCGATTACTATAACTTACCCTACGGGAAGTTAAGATATTAAATCAAATAATTCATTTTCATCCACCGATTAATAATTCAGGAATTTCCCAATGTATTCACTGCCAATTATTCGGTCATACAAAATCTTATTGTAATAGACCGTTTATTTGTGTAAAATGCAGTGATGATCATCCCACTTCAATTTGTTCCAAGTCGCGCGAATCTCCAGCAGTCTGTGCAAACTGTTTTCAATCCCATCCAGCTAATTACAAAGGTTGCGTCATTTATCAACAGATAGTTAATTCTAAAAATAGAATTAACAGTAAATTTTCTGTCAATCAAAACAAGCCTACCGCTTCGCAAAGCTATGCAGACAAGTCTCGCTTCGGCAGACTCACCAATACCGAGCACTTATCGTAAGCGCAAGCTATAAAATCACATGATTCAGTCAATAATTCAGAAAATCAAAATTCAGCTATCTGTCAATTTTTAGTGGAATTTAAAGCAATGTTCAACCAGCTAATGCAACAGAATAGTATGATAATTAACATGCTATCAACACTAATCAATAAAAGAAACTAGTATCAATGGCTAAATTTATTAGAATATGTGCTTGGAATGCAAATGGCCTACTACAACATAGGAACGAACTAATTATTTTTCTGTAAGAAAACAAAATTAACGTGTTTTTAGTAAGTGAAACCCACTTTACTAATTACTCCAATATGTACATTCCCTACTACAACATTTATCACACTCCGCATCCAGATGGCTCTGCTCATAGGGGTTCAGCTATACTTATTAAATATAACTTATCTCACTATGAGGTTCCTAAATATAGCAAGGATTTCTTACAAGCTACATCAATCCAAGTCAAATTCGCTACATGCAACATCATACTATCTGCGGTATATTGCCCTCTACGCCATGCGATTACCTGCTTTCAATTCTATGATTTCTTCTCCTCTTTAGGACCCAGGTTTATAGTGGGAGGTGATTTCAATAGCAAGCACCCTCTCTGGGGCTCAAGATTGACTAATCCCAAGATCAGACAATTATACAGTGTAATTTCCCAATATAACTATGCAACGCTGTCGACGGGTACTCCAACTTACTGGCCCTCAGATCCCAAAAAGAAACCAGATCTTCTGGATTTCTTTATTTCTCATGGCATCAATACAAATTATACTGAAATTGAAACTAATTTTGATCTTTCATCCGACCATACTCCTGTAATTGCTAATATCTGCTCATCTATAATTAATATTTCTCGAGCACCATACCTTCACACTGCGAAAACAAATTGGGATATGTATCGCAAAAAAGTCGAGGACAAAATCAATTTGCAAATGAGATTAAAAACGCAAACTGACGTTAATACAGCTATCGAAAACTTCAACAACATTTTGACTGAAGCTGCTTCATCCTCTACGCCTAAACCTGTGCAATCCAATCGACAATCTACTTCCCTAGAAATCAAAAAGCTTATCGCTGAAAAACGGAGAGCAAGAAGAAAATGGCATAACAGCCATTTACCCTCAGATAAAACCTACTTTAACAATATCAGTAATAAGCTGAAGAATAGATTGAAAGAAATGAGCAATATTAATTTCACCAACTATGTAGCCAGCCTTAACCGCTTCGATAATTCTATTTGGAACTATTTGGAAACCGACTCAAACATGTGTGCAAAACCCGCCAATTCGTTGGGATGCTGACAACGACTCGACTTGGTCACGAAGTGATAAGGACAAAACTGAAGTTTTTGCTAAGTATTTATCCTCTGTGTTTCAGCCTAATTTTCCTTCTGATAATCAAATTCCTGATTGTGACATGGTTTTTCGAACGATTCCTGTTAGAAATAATAAAAAATTCTCTCTGAGAAGGGATGTCAGGGAAATTTCCAAACTTAAAAACAAAAAATCTCCAGGGATCGACTTAATTTTGTCGAGGATGCTGAAAGAATTGCCTAAAAAAGGTATTATTTGTTTAACATATATATATAATGCTAAATTAAGACTGGAATTTTGGCCTAAATCCTTCAAAACCTCTATAGTTAAAATGATTCCAAAGACCGGAAAGGATCCATATTTGGTTTCATCTTATAGGCCTATAAGCCTTCTACCTATTACGTCAAAAATTTTCGAAAAACTTTTACTTCAAGATATATTATCAGAATCAAATAATATTCCAGACCATCAATTTGGCTTTCGTAAGCAACATTCGACAGCACAACAGTGTCACAGACTTGTTAATATTATTAATAAGGCCTTCGAAGCCAAGGAATAGTGTTCAGCTGTGTTTCTAGATGTAAAGCAGGCATTTGACAAAGTGTGGCATGAGGGATTACTTTTAAAAATAAAATATAACTTTCCGTCATCCTACTATGAAATTCTCAAGTCATACCTTACAGACAGAACATTCAAAGTTAGGGTTAACTGTGAAACTTCTACTTTTTTTCCTTTATTTACTATTTACGAGCGATTTTCCTTCATTGCCAACTACATCAATTGCTACATTTGCTGATGACATTGCAATTCTTTCCTCTGATATCAACCCTATCGTTGCATCTATCAAGCTCCAGTTACATCTATATGCTGTCGAGCGATGGACGAAAAAATGTCGCATTGTTATTAACGAGAGCAAATCTTGCCATGTTACATTTTCTTTAAACAAACTAAGATGTCCTGAAGTTTACTTCAATTGCCAGAAAATTCCACCAGCTGAAAATGTTAAATATCTGAAAATATATTTGGATCAAAAACTTTCATGGAACACCCACATTATGGCCAAAATAAAACAAATCAAACAGAATATTGCAGACCTGAATTGGCTAATGAGGCGCAAATCAATCCTATCGCTTGACAACAAGCTCCTGATATATAAATCTGTAATAAAGCCCATCTGGACCTACGGTATAGAGCTTTGGGGTTGCGCCAGCATGTCCAACATAGTTTTAATGCAACGGATGCAATCCAAAATCTTAAGGCTGATCACCGACGCACCTTGGTAAGTAAGTAATAAAATCATCCATGACGACCTCTCTTATTAAGGATGTAATTAGTAGCAGAAGTTCAATCCATCATTCGAAGCTAGAAAACCATCCAAATCATCTTATAGCACCGCTACTTATGTCTCCGTCTACTAGAAGGTTGAAGAAAAAAATTCCTTTGGACTTGACATAACATAGTGAGCTGTTCATTGAAACAGTTTCATGAATTATTTAGTTTATATTATAATTTTATCTTTAGTTTTCATTATGTTATGAGTTGAAATTATTATTATTATTATTATTATTTTTTCTCTTTTTATTTTAATTTATTATATATTATTTTAATTATATCAGCTCTGTAACTCATGGGGTCATTCTGACTCTGATTGTTATAATTAATAAATAAAAAAAAGTTTTGTGCATTTTTTTCAACCCTAGGACCTAAATTTATCGTTGGAGGCGATTTTAACAGTAAGCACTCTTATTTGGGCTCCAGATTGATCAACCCTAAAGGTAGACAATTATATGAAGCAATTCATCAATGTAACTTCAAACCTCTTTCTACAGGCAGTCCAACTTATTGGCCTACAGACACAAATAAAAAACCCGATTTGTTAGACTTTTTTGTTTTGAATGGCATTAATATCAATTTCACTGAAATTGAAGCAAGTTATGATATCTCTTTTGACCACTCTCCCATATTAGCTAGTATATGTTTATCAGTAATTAACATTCCTCATACTTCAAAACTTTACTCAGCAGAAACTAATTGGGAGACATATCGCAGAATTATGGAAGAAAAAATTAACTTACAAATAAGGCTTAAAAACGCCTCGAATATCGATACTGCAATTGACTTCTTTAACAAAATTCTGCATGATGCTGCTCTTTTTGCTACACCTATAATGAAGGACGTGAATTACCAATCTACTTCTCTTGAAATAGAAAAGCTAGTTGCTGAAAAGCGAAAAGCTAGAAAAACATGGCATACTTCCCACTTACCTTCCGATAAAACCATCTTAAATAACCTGAGCAATAGGCTTAAAGCCAGGTTGAAAGAAATAAACAATGCAAATTTTACCAATTATATTACCAATCTTAATCGCTTTGATAACTTTATCTGGAGGCCTATCAAGAACAAACTTAAGCCATGTAGTAGAATTCCACCACTATGCTGGGAATCAAATAACAATCTTTTCTGGACACGAAGCGATATGGAAAAATCTAAAAAACCAAATCTTCTTCTTTTGATGACCACTCTGACGTAAGTGAAGATCCAGTAACTATACATAATAATAAAAAGTGTTTTTTTTTCTTTAAAGAGAGTTATCATGAAAATCTCTAAACTGCAAAACAAAAAGGCTCCAGGTATTGATTCAATATCAGCAAGAATGTTAAAAGAAATGCCAAAAATAGGTTTCATTTTCTTAACATAAATATTCAATTCTATTTTAAGACTTAATGTTTGGCCAAAATATTTCAAAATATCAATGGAAATATATTAAAAAAATCAAGTGGAAAAGATTCTAGCTCAGTTTCTTCATACAGACCAATCAGCCTGTTACCCATTACATCCAAGATTTTTGAAAGATTACTGTTGCAAGATATGTTACCGGAATCAAATATCATTCCTGACCATCAATTTGGTTTTCGAAAACATCACTCTACGGTACAGCAGTGTCATAGGATTGTAAATTTAATCAACAACACATTCGAATCGAAACAGTATTGCTCTGCTGTCTTTCTTGATGTAAGTAAGGCGTTTGATGAAGTTTGGCATAAGGGCCTTTTATCTAAAATCAGATCTTTTCTCCCGTATGGCTACTGTGCAATCCTGAAATCATACCTTGATTCTATAATGTTTAAAGTTCGTGTCAATGCTGAAATGTCTGCATTATTTCCAATTGAAGCGGGTGTTCCACTAGGAAATGTACTCGGTGCTTACTTGTATTTGATATATACCAGCGATTTTCCTACATTTCTATATACCACTACTGCCACGTTCGCTGACGACATTGCGGTTCTATCTACAGATATCTGCCCCACATCTGCTTCAACCAAATTGCAATTACATCTAAATAATATCGAAGAATGGACCAAAAGTTGGCGCATTAAGATAAATGAGACCAAATCCTACCATATTTCATTTTCACTCAACAAACTCACATGCCCCCTGGTTCATCAGCAATCAAACTATCCACAATGATCTCAACATTCCATATATTGTGGATGTAATTAGAAGCAATAGCCTTAACCATCACTTGAAACTGGAAACCCACCCAAACCATATAGTTTCAGCACTACTCGAGATCCCTAATTCTAGAAGACTGAAGAGCAAATTTCTATATGATTTATATTAATTTATTTAATTAACTAATTAGTTAACTGATCAATGAAACTGTTTTCTAATATTTTATTATATTTATTATTATTATTATTATTTTTTTTTTTTCTTTTTATAATTTTCATGATTATTATTTCTATTTATTTGTTATTATTATTATAGTTAGTTATTTATTTTTGGTTATTTATTATTATTATTATTATTGTTTTTTTTTTCCTTTACTTTACATTATAGATTTGTTTAGATTATGTTCTCACTGTAACTCATAGAATTACTTTATTCTGATTGTTACATTATATATATATAAAAAAAATCATTTTGGCATTTTTTCAAACAATATGTTTGTGTGTGGTATGTGTTTTGCAAGAATAAATTTTTCTGCACCATTTGAAAAGCATAGATTAACCGTTCTGAATGATTCAAAAATGATCGATTACTATTAATGGATAGATTTGCAGATTAGTTTTTGGCTAAGAAGTCTACCAGTTTTGGAAATACAGAAAAAAATGTGCTAAGATTGAATGTTTTTAAGAAAACGGAGCATCCGATTTGACTGGTTCAAAATATATTTTACTTGTGTTTACAAAATGATATATTTTTTAATTTTTTTTTTTTAAATCTTGAACAGCGTTCAGAACCTCATAGTTCTATAAGCTGTTGTGCTGATTTGGCTTAATACTAGTCTGTTTGACAGATGGCAACTCAATCAGTTGTTACATCTCTGTATGATATGTATATTATTATTACAATTTTTGTAATAAGGCGAGTATTTTTATTGGCGCAGAGTTAAAAAAAAGGTTAAAAAAATACATTTGTTTATTAAAATGGTAATTTCAAATTATTACTAAATAAATTATTATTGATTTATATATTTGCACAAATATTGATACCCATATGACATGTCGACAGGTGGAAATGTAGAAAAGTGGACAGGTAGACAAGTCGACAGGTAAACAAGTAAACAGGTAAACAAGTGAAAAAATAGACAGATAGATAGTAGGCAGGTCAACCATAGGTGGTGGTCAGGAAGAGTATTATGCAGGTAAACAGGTAAATACGCAGACAAGTATTTAGATAAACTGGTGGATAAGCAGCAGCTACAAAATTTGACAAGTTCTAACTTTGACAGGTAGTCACCTTAATAGGTAGATATTTGGACATGTACACAAAAGGACTGGTAGATAGGTAGATTGCATAAAAATTTAATATCTATTGATTAAATTGAATATTTACACAAATCGGAAAGTTCATGAAACCCTTCTTAAGTCGAAATGCCACTTGCACCTAGTTTTAAACTTACGTGATGATAATCATGTTTATGTGCACAAAAATTGCGGTGATCATAGTTTAAGCTATGTGCTGCATAAACTAACTCATGGTAGCCGTGGTTGAGGCCATGCCCAGTGTATCCATGAGCGTAGTGGTTGTTGTATTTTACTAGATTTAAGTAACTTAAGGCGCCATATCCATAACCATGCCCGTGATTAGCATAGTTTTGGTACCCATGGTGCCTATAATTGTGGTGCCCATAACCATAGTTTCCGTAATTATGATATCCAACTGGTGAGTCCTGAAACACGGAGGAGTATCTCAGAGATCCTCCTTGACCATAAGCCGTTACAACCGCCAATAACGCAAAAAGTGTGAGAACTTAAATTAATATTAATATTATTATAAAATGTAAAACCAATCTTATGAGAAAACATTTAATAAATTGACTTTCAAATCAAAAAATTGAATGTTCATTAACTTTAACAAATGTCATGTTGATTTTGTGTAATGATTTAACAATACTGATACATTTATCATAAAATTTTGGGGTTATATACGAGATATGTCTTTTGCGAGAATGCCGATAATGAAATATTATGTAAACCACATATCACATGGGTAAAAAAAATCATTGAGAAATTCACATGATGAATTTATTGTGGGGTTAGCGCTAAACAATCGCGACCTTGCCATTCGTTCCGAACTATTTAACAGACTGGCTCATCGAAATTTGGTATAAAAGTTGAGAATATCATGAAAAGAATATCAGTTGATAGCCAGTCTAAATAGTGTTAAACATGTCATTTGTGAAGGTGAAGATATAAGTTTGTAATATATTTAAAAGATTTGAAACCATTTTATTAATTTAACTATGGTTAAAGAACAAAAATTTACTATCTTGTTGCGTGATTATAATTTGTTACTCATAAATTTAAGGTTATTGCTTTTTGTGCCACATGGGTAGTAGTTCGCGCTTATAGTCAAGGAGGATCAGCTGTGAGCTACTTAACAGTGTCTCACGACTCACCAATTGGATATCATAATTATGGAAACCACGGTTATGGGCACCACAAATATAGGCATCATGAGTACCAAAACTATGCTGCTTATGGACATGGATATGGATATGGCGCCCAAAGTTACTCAAATCTAGTGAACCACAACAACCACTACGCTCATGGATACACTGGCCATGGCCTTAACCATGCCAGCCATGCATTAATTTACACAGGACATGGCTTGAACTATGATCACCACAACTCTTACGCAAAAAACGATTATCATCATGTAAGTTAAAAATTATGTGAAAAATTTATAAACCTGTAATAATTTAACACTTTTATTTGTGCAGACTCATCCTCAATACTCATTCCAATATAGTGTCAACGATCACTATACCGGAGATGTCAAATCACAACATGAAGTCCGTGATGGTGACGTAGTAAAAGGTGACATACAATTAGAAATTTTCGCCTGAAAAATATTTTATATGTTTGGAATTATTTTTGTTATCTTAGGTCAATACTCATTGGTTGAACCTGATGGTTCTGTACGCACAGTTAAATATGCAGCCAACGACAGAAACGGTTTCAATGCAGTCGTTTCTAAAACTGGACCCACTGTACATTCCCACGTACATCACGGTTATCACTTGTAACGAAATAATAAGATTTGCTACTGTACATGATCAAAATACCAAGGAATAGTATGTAATTTATTAATAGTCATACCAATAAATGTTCAAATATAAAATTGTTTTTTTCTCTAATGAAAAAATAAAAAGATGGGTTGCAAGTAGATTTCTAGGAGATGCTTTCAAAAACATACAAAATGATTTGTTTATTTTGTTGTAATAACGTGTTTTGCTGTGAAAACTATTCGAAAAACGTGTTGCTTGTGTTTACGATGTAGAAATTATTTAAAAAAAAATCGAAATTTACAATTGTAAAAAAATTGAAATCTTTGAAAAAAAATTAATTTTCGAAATTATTGAAAAATTTCAAAAAAATGTTTAAAAATTTCAAAAAATAGATTAAAAAATTAAAAATGTTTTTTCCAATACTTCCAATTTTCAAAAAATAGATTATTTGCAAAAATTTCTAAAAAGTGAAACTTGTAAAAAAATTCAAAATCTTCAAAAAAAAAAACGAAAAATTCTAATTTTCGAAACTTTTAGGAATTTTTATTCATACATACCTATCAGTTGTTTGTACGCCTCATTACTGAGAACCCAGTTCAATCAGAACTGATAAATTAAGATTAGTTACAATGATCAATTTGAAAATAAGATAGAGCGGAGCACAAAGGTCCAGTTTGACTGTCAGCGAGTATATTGTATAAACCAAATGAACTACATCACAAGAAATAACAGACATCAAACAAACGACTATCATATTTAGCTTTTTTCTTAAAATTTCTCGTCTGTTCCTTTCTACACCATAGGCTGGGTATAAAGCGACAGCAATCAGGAAAACAAATAACAATAAATACCTTGTTTCAAGTTTTAAAGAAATTTTACGAAGTAATAGCTTAATTATTTAACCAATGTGAAATACAAATTTTGTGAGCACATTTTTTACAAATATTACATTTTATTATTTTTAATCTGGTATTTCCTAAGAATTGTTGATTAGCAAAGTTGGAATAAATATTAATTTCTTTGTACTAATTTGTATTAATATTAATAATTAATTTCTTTGTATTAATCTCTTGTACAATTGCTTTTTATACTCAATATACATTTTTATTTACTATTTTTTATTGGCAAAGGTATACTTTTGAAAAGTTCCAGCAATTTGCCTTAAAGCACAATGCTATGCACTACTAGTTTCAAACTTTTTCTCTGGATCTCCGAAATCGCTGGATCTGTCTTCCCAAGAATTCAGGTAATTCTTTAATTTTTTTAAAATTTAAGATCATTTATTGTAATCATCCAAAAATCTGAGGGTTTCTGAACATCTTGACATACCATAGAAAAAATGGATGTGTGTGTATGTATGGATACAAATTTGTCCACGATTTTAGACGCACGGATCAGCCGATTTAATTTAAAATAGAAAAATTAAAAAAAATACGGTGATGGTGAAACGCGCTTCCGTTTTTGACAACATTTCTGAGATAAGGAGCAAACAGTGCAGAAAATAGAAACAAAGTTTTTGAGAGAACATACCATGCAATTTGAATGAAGTGGTGTATAATTTTTGGCAAAAACAGACCCAGCCGTTTCTGAGTTACGGAGCTAAATGTAAAAAAAAAATATAGTTTTTGAGAGAACTAGTGGGGTGTATGGCATCGTGCTTAAGGCAAATTGCTGAAACTTCCCGTACCAAAAATTATTTTATTTAAAAAATTAACATTTTCGAAAATACTTCACTCTGAAAAAATTAGATTTTTGAGAAACTATAAATTTTTGACAAAATTTTTTTTTTTTTTTTTTTGAAAAAAAAAGACTTTGAAGAAAAATTCATTTTGAAATATTTAGAAAATTCTGAACTTTTTTTTTAAAGCAATCGTACTGCTTTAACTGCATAGAGACGAAATATCGAACCGCGCAAGCGCCGCGTCTAACGGATAAACATTGGTTCAGAACCCATATAAATGTAAACAAAATTTATACTTTTTGTTAAAATCTCTATAAAATATCTGATAATTTGATGTGCATATGTCTAATGATCATTTTTTACCGCCAAATGGCATTTGTTTTATTACTTTTTTCATTATATCTCCGAAACCGCTAGACCTACTCTAATAAAAATTTGATCAAATCTTCATCTTGTCAATGCAAGTAAAATGTTATTTGAATTATTAAAATCGGACGCTCCGTTCTCTTAAAAACTGAGATACCATTTTTGGCACTTTTTGCGCCGTGTCTTCGGCACGGCTATACCTGCCTTCGCCAAAAACTAATCAGCACGTTTCCTTATCAATACGAATCAAATGTTTTTTGAATTATTCAAATCGGTTGATCAATGTTCGCGAAATCGTCGACAAAAATTTGTATCCGCACACACACACGCACATACACACACACACACACATACATCAATTTTTTCTAAAGTATTCCAAAATATTCAGAAACCTTTGAATCGTAAAGATATATACAAAATTTCATTTTAGATTTTTTTACGATTAGTATAACTTGCCCTACGAGAAGTTAATAAAGCCGATTTGAATGATTCAAAAAACATTTTGCTTGTGTTGAGAGTGTGAAGAAACGAATAGTTGTTGCAAAAGGCTCTTTTTTATTTTGAAATTTTAACAAAAAACATTTTTTAATTTCAAAAAAAAAAAATTGAGTAACGAAAATAATTCGGATTTTACCATTTTAATTCTAGCTAAAACTCTAAAGCTCACATATATACTTCAAATAAATAATTTTTACTTTGCAAATCAGTTTACATAATTCTTAGAAATATAAGATAAGTTTTTTTCATTCTAACTCAGCTTGATTAAGTTTTGTTCATTTACTTGTAAACATATATAAACGTCGTCGTCTAGTTTATAAGTTCTTATATTTTGTTCATAAAATACGTATAATGAAAGTTACAGTATTGATATTTCATTGAAAATATATAATATTCTCCGGATAATTTTTTTTGGTACGAGAAGTTCCAGCAATTTGACATAAGGCACTATACCTTGCACCACTGGTTTACAGTATATATTCACTAAAAATATAAAATATAATGAAAAAATATATAGTATTTTTTAGCATTTTGAGCTAAGTTATGTAAATATATATATGATTATATGTTTAATTAATATTTGTTTCAATTAATTACTTTTTTTTTAAATTTTATACAGTTTTTTGCGTTCACAATTGCATGCGCGTAACTAGAATGTGCATTGATCAATTATTATTTAACATCTATATAATGATAAATTTTCCAAAATTAGGACTAGTATTTTCTGGCATTTTGAGATAAGGTATGTAATATATATATATATATATATATATATATATATATATATATATATTGTTTGTTTCTTTTCCGAACAGTAAATCCAATAATAAAAAACAATTTGTTTTTTGAAGATGTTTAATACGACGTTTCGGAACTAGGTACGTTCCATCATCAGGTTTATTCTGTAATAATTTATATATCCATATCACTAATATTTTTTTTTTTTTTTGTTAAAAACACTCGATTTTTTTTAACAAAAAAAAAAAATTAGTGATATGGATATATAAATTATTACAGAATAAACCTGATGATGGAACGTACCTAGTTCCGAAACGTCGTATTAAACATCTTCAAAAAATAAATTGTTTTTTATTATTGGATTTACTGTTCGGAAAAGAAACAATCAATATATTGAAAAAATCCAGGACTTATCTATTGAATATATATATATATATATATATATATATATATATATATACACCTAAGTCTGTTTTTACACGGAGATTGGTTTCAGAAGAAGCCGTGTAAAAAAAAACCCGTGTAAAAAAAGACATTGATCTTATACAAAAATGGGTGATTTGTCCTACTCTCTAAAACCTATTAAAATTAGTGAAAAACAAGAATTTTCAAGAACAAGAATTCATGTTTATTTTAATAATAATTCCCCTAAATTAGTGCTATTCACATTTGCTTTGACCAGTAAAAATTGTTTGTACGCGCTAAAGGGGAATTCACTTAAATCTTTATGCTAGTGTTCGCAAACTATCGATACTATCGATGGTTTCAGACTTTTTTCTTTCATGAATACTTTTTTGTGATCTGAACATACATCGCAAAAATTAAATTTGACAAAATAAATTAAGTACATAAAATTTCAAATCGTGCTAAATGGAATAAAATCGTGTAAAAAAATTAAAAATATTCAATTTTCAAACCGTGTTATATCAAAACCGTGTACAAAAAGACCGTGTAAAAACAGACTTAGGTGTATATATATATATATATATATATATATATATATGTGTGTGTGTGTTAAAGTAGTTAATTTTGATGTTGAGAAATATGAGTAAGTTCTTCAAGGGCATACATCAAATAAAAGGCAAAGATTTAGAAGTTAATCTTTAATTTTTCCAAACGTTTCGACATAGTATTTTATGTCATCATCAGTGGATCTACAGAATGAATATTGAAAAATTAATATAAACTAGGAAAAAATGACAGAAATTGGAAAAAGAACTATAGATATAAGTAATATAATTATAACAATAACAATTATACTTAATAGATAGATAAACAAGAGAAATGAAAAGTAAAAAGAAATATATACAAACATACAAAAGCGTAATATATATACATAAATATACACACAAACAAACATGTATATATGATATACATGTAAAAACACGTACACATATGCATATAAACATACGAATAATACGTATATATAAACATATACATACGGACATGTACATATGTATATATACACATATACACATACATACACATACACATATACATATATACATACATACACACATATATATATACATATATATACATATACATACATATGCAATACAGACACATACACATATATAGACAATGAAGGTAACTTACGTAAATATGGTCTTACATCAGTAGCTAGCGCAAGGAACATAATTTTGCACTATCATATATACATTAACTTGTTTTTTTTATATTATTTTGTTGAACAGAGTATAGCAAAATATTTGTGAAATATATAATATATTTTGCACAGAGAACGTAGTTTATGTGACAGAGCCCGAGGCTGTAGTAACATGTGTTTAAAAATTATTTGAAGAGACCGTTTGAGGGAATAGTTGGCGGGTTTTTTACAATCAGTGTTTCGAAGTGTGGGTGAGAGGCTAAGAATCAAAGTTCGGGATCGGACCGCGTAATGGTAGGTTTACAGGTTCGGAATTACGTAGGTTAAGAGGAAACAAATTTGGAAATATTATTAAGTATCACCTGATAATTTTCACAGAGTAAGGAGGCATCATGGCGTTTATTAATACAAAATTTGGAGGTGCTGATCAGACAAGATTCAGCAAATCTTCTCTGAATAATGTTCCGTTCGTGATAAAGTGTACTAGCGTTATAAAAGTCAAAAGAATGTTTAAAATTTTTTATATGTTCTGTTATCATGGCTTGATTTTGTCGTGGGTTTTTAGAGTTATTATCATGTTGTTTTAGTCGTTTTATTAAATTTTGTCCAGTTTCACCTATGTAAATGGAATCACAATCATTGCATTTTAATTTATAAACAATATTTAATGTGCGTTCCAAACTAGTGAGTGATTTGAGGTTGGAAAAAAGGGAGCTAAGGGTTAAGTCTATGTTACAAATTAATCTTAAGTCGACCTTGTGGAACAGTTTTTTCCAAATGGGAAAAAGTTCTTTAATAAACGGGAGACAAACATTACCAATAAAGTTATTGTCTTTGGAGATTTTGGTGGAAGAAGAAGAGGTATTATTGTTATTATTGAGAAATTTGAGTCTATTGTACGTGACAGAGTTTATGAGATTAGGAGGATAAGAGTTATTAATAAGTGTTGTGTGGATTAACGATAAATTAGCAGACCAAAATTGTTTGTCCGAGAGAAGTATGGCGTGGTCAACTAAATTAATTATAGTACCTATTTTCATGCTAGATGGGTGATAGGAATGAAAATTTAAATACCTGCCCGACCAAGTAGGTTTTTGGTACCAATTTGTGATGATACAGTTATCTAAGGTTTTTATAATTTTGACGTCAAGAAAGCTGATGGAATTGTTCTGTTCTTTTTCGAAAGTGAATGAGAGATGTTCATTGAAAGAGTTGAAATTGTGGAGTAAAAGTTCAAAGTTTTTAACTGGTACACAAGTAAAAATGTCATCTACGTACCTGTAATAGAATTGAAGATCTAATTTGCAAGAATTAAACACTTTGGTCTCTAAATATTGTAAAGATAACTCAGCGAGTGCTGGAGATATAGAAGAACCCATAGGTGTGCTAAAAATTTGGTAATAGAAACGGTCGTTGAATTCAAAATATGTGTTGGAAATTATAAATTTTATTGACTCAAGAAACCAGTGTAATGAGATAGTTGTATGACCTGAAATTTCGTCCCATCTAGCTGTGATAGCGTCTAAAATTAATTGTAGGGGAACGTTAGTGAAGAGGGATACCACGTCTAGACTCACTAGTAAAGAATTATCAGGAAGTACAATATCACGGAGTTTATTAACCAATTCAAAGGAGTTTTTTACAAAAAAGGGGGACTTAACAGTGACTGAAGAAAGTATGGTGTTGAGAAATTTGGAGAATTTTGAGAGCGGGGAGTTCAAGTCAGCAACGATTGGTCTGAAAGGTACGTTAGGTTTATGTATTTTGGGTAGTCCGTAAAGTTTGGGGTTATACGGATGTAGGTTTTTGAGGCTAGGCACAATTTCTGGAGAAATTTGATTTTTTGAGACTAAAACGCTGATGAATTTGTGAAAAGAACGGTTTATACGTTCTGTAGGATCTGAGATAACTGGGGAGTAAGTTTTTGTGTCAGTAACTAGCGCGGAGATTTTTTCTAAATAAGATGATTTATTTAAAATCACTGTTATGTTCCCTTTGTCGGCTCTAGTGATTAGAATGTCGGGGTTTTCTTTTAAGAAAATTTTACAGGCTTTAATATCTCTAAGAATATCTAAACAGTCGATTTTTTTTAATTAAAAGATTTAATGAAGGAGAGAAAGTTTTTGCAGAAAATTGAACGGGTATTTGTTTTTATTTCAGGGTCTTTTATGTTGTAGAGGCCTGATTCTAAACTGCTAAGCACTTTAATAAAATTTAGGTTGTGAGAGTTATTCGGGATTGCAAAATTTGGACCTAGAGCAAAGATGTAAAGAAGTCTCTCAGGAATCGTAACGTCCGAAAGATTTTTTAGCCATTTGTTGATGAGTGAGTCGCTTAAGGTTATTTTGGACGAATTAATTCTGGATTGTAAAAGTTTGTTGAATTTGTTAGTGTAAGAGTTTTTTGATATTTTATAGACATGTTTATTACGAATAGATTCAAATTCCGTGAAACTTTCAAGAGCCTCTACCCATACTTCAAAACACTGATTGTAAAAAACCCGCCAACTATTCCCTCAAACGGTCTCTTCAAATAATTTTTAAACACATGTTACTACAGCCTCGGGCTCTGTCACATAAACTACGTTCTCTGTGCAAAATATATTATATATTTCACAAATATTTTGCTATACTCTGTTCAACAAAATAATATAAAAAAAAAACAAGTTAATGTATATATGATAGTGCAAAATTATGTTCCTTGCGCTAGCTACTGATGTAAGACCATATTTATGTAAGTTACCTTCATTGTCTATATATGTGTATGTGTCTGTATTGCATATGTATGTATATGTATATATATATATGTATATATATATATATATATATATATATACATATACATATATATATATATACATGTATGTATATATGTATATGTGTATGTGTATGTATGTGTATATGTGTATATATATACATATGTACATGTCCGTATGTATATGTTTATATATACATATTATTCGTATGTTTATATGCATATGTGTACGTGTTTTTACATGTATATCATATATACATGTTTGTTTGTGTGTATATTTATGTATATATATTACGCTTTTGTATGTTTGTATATATTTCTTTTTACTTTTCATTTCTCTTGTTTATCTATCTGTTATGTATAATTGTTATTGTTATAATTATATTACTTATATCTATAGTTCTTTTTCCAATTTCTGTCATTTTTTCCTAGTTTATATTAATTTTTCAATATTCATTCTGTAGATCCACTGATGATGACATAAAATACTATGTCGAAACGTTTGGAAAAATTAAAGATTAACTTCTAAATCTTTGCCTTTTATTTGATGTATGCCCTTGAAGAACTTACTCATATTTCTCAACATCAAAATTAACTACTTTAACATATGAAATCCTGGGCTGGAAACAGGACTTTTACTACTACTCTTCTATGATATAGAACAGGACTTCACTACGCTTGCTTTCAAGACACATTCTTTTTGTAACATTTTATGTTCTTTTATTTTACTTAATTTTGGTTTATATACTTGCATGCATGTATTCTTTGTATATATGTATGGTTGTACTTTTATGTGTTACATAATTAAGCTTTTACTTTTATTTCATTTTCAAGTTTTTTGTGTGTTTGTGTGTGTGTGTGTGTGTTTTAAGGTTATATATGTATATATATATATGCATATAATTGTGTATATATATGGTTTTGTATATGTTTATATACGTTTGTGTATATATATGTACATGTGTATGTATATATATATATATATATATATATATATATATATATATATATATTAATTACATTTTAATATAACCTCTGTATTTCTGTACCCCTCTGATATTTTTACACCATACTTGCCATTTCTCTTTTAACGTTTTTTTGGTTTATGTTTTTCTGTACGCGCTGACATATTTACACTATACTTGTCTTTTTTCCTTTAACGTCTCGTTGAGTTTGCTTTTGTTTTTTTGTTTCCCTTATCCTCTCCTTTCTCTCACATTATGAAACCCACAGAGTCCAAACCCAATAATCCTAAACACGGTCTTAACACCTCTAATGACCTTCGCCATAATCCATCTTTTTACTCTTTTATTAAAAAATGCTATGGATCGTACATCCTATCTGAATTTAAACAAATCGCGAAATTAAATTTGAAATTATCCACCAACATTAACATACAAATTTTCCTGATAAGATGCAGAAAAGAAGGTATCATACCAAATTTTTACCGTCTCAATACTACAATATTCAACCATTTGAGCACTTCACTCAATAACAAGTTCTCTCGTTTAAGCTTACATCTCCTCTCATTAGAAATTAAAAATTGTATCCGCAACACCAATAACTTGAAACTTGCCATTAATAAAACATACTCTTGGTTGGCTTATACTGTTGAAGCGGAGATTCTTGAAAGTTTCACGGAATTTGAATATATTCGTAATAAACATGTCTATAACAAATCAAAAAACTCTTACACTAACAAATTCAACAAACTTTTACAATCCAGAATTAATTCGTCCAAAATAACCTTAAGCGACTCACTCATCAACAAATGGCTAAAAAATCTTTCGGACGTTACGATTCCTGAGACTCTTCTTTACATCTTTGCTCTAGGTCCAAATTTTGCAATCCCGAATAACTCTCACAACCTAAATTTTATTAAAGTGCTTAGCAGTTTAGAATCAGGCCTCTACAACATAAAAGACCCTGAAATAAAAACAAATACCCGTTCAATTTTCTGCAAAAACTTTCTCTCCTTCATTAAATCTTTTAATTAAAAAAAAATCGACTGTTTAGATATTCTTAGAGATATTAAAGCCTGTAAAATTTTCTTAAAAGAAAACCCCGACATTCTAATCACTAGAGCCGACAAAGGGAACATAACAGTGATTTTAAATAAATCATCTTATTTAGAAAAAATCTCCGCGCTAGTTACTGACACAAAAACTTACTCCCCAGTTATCTCAGATCCTACAGAACGTATAAACCGTTCTTTTCACAAATTCATCAGCGTTTTAGTCTCAAAACATCAAATTTCTCCAGAAATTGTGCCTAGCCTCAAAAACCTACATCCGTATCACCCCAAACTTTACGGACTACCCAAAATACATAAACCTAACGTACCTTTCAGACCAATCGTTGCTGACTTGAACTCCCCGCTCTCAAAATTCTCCAAATTTCTCAACACCATACTTTCTTCAGTCACTGTTAAGTCCCCCTTTTTTGTAAAAAACTCCTTTGAATTGGTTAATAAACTCCGTGACATTGAACTTCCTGATAATTCTTTACTAGTGAGTCTAGACGTGGTATCCCTCTTCACTAACGTTCCCCTACAATTAATTTTAGACGCTATCACAGCTAGATGGGACAAAATTTCATGTCATACAACTATCTCATTACACTGGTTTCTTGAGTCAATAAAATTTATAATTTCCAACACATATTTTGAATTCAACGACCGTTTCTATTACCAAATTTTTGGCACACCTATGGGTTCTTCTATATCTCCAGCACTCGCTGAGTTATCTTTACAATATTTAGAGACCAAAGTGTTTAATTCTTGCAAATTAGATCTTCAATTCTATTACAGGTACGTAGATGACATTTTTACTTGACATTTTTACTTGTGTGCCAGTTAAAAACTTTGAACTTTTACTCCACAATTTCAACTCTTTCAATGAACATCTCTCATTCACTTTCGAAAAAGAACAGAACAATTCCATCAGCTTTCTTGACGTCAAAATTATAAAAACCTTAGATAATCGTATCATCACAAATTGGTACCAAAAACCTACTTGGTCGGGCAGGTATTTAAATTTTTATTCCTATCACCCATCTAGCATGAAAATAGGTACTATAATTAATTTAGTTGATCACACCATACTTCTCTCGGACAAACAATTTTGGTCTGCTAATTTATCGTTAATCCACACAACACTTATTAATAACTCTTATCCTCCTAATCTCATAAACTCTGTCACGTACAATAGACTCAAATTTCTCAATAATAACAATAATACCTCTTCTTCTTCCACCAAAATCTCCAAAGACAATAACTTTATTGGTAATGTTTGTCTCCCGTTTATTAAAGAACTCTTTCCCATTTGGAAAAAACTGTTCCACAAGATCGACTTAAGATTAATTTGTAACATAGACTTAACCCTTAGCTCCCTTTTTCCAACCTCATATCACCCACTAGTTTGGAACGCACATCAAATATTGTTTATAAATTAAAATGCAATGATTGTGATTCCATTTACATAGGTGAAACTGGACAAAATTTAATAAAACGACTAAAACAACATGATAATAACTCTAAAAACCCACAACAAAATCAAACCATGATAACAAAACATATAAAAAATTTTAAACATTCTTTTGACTTTTATAACGCTAGTATACTTTATCACGAACGGAACATTATTCAGAGAAGATTTGCTGAATTTTGTCTGATCAGCACCTCCAAATTTTGTATTAATAAACGCCATGATGCCTCCTTACTCTGTGAAAATTATCAGGTGATACTTAATAATATTTCCAAATTTGTTTCCTCTTAACCTACGTAATTCCAAACCTGTAAACCTACCCTTACGCGGTCCGATCCCGAACTTTGATTCTTAGCCTCTCACCCATACTTCGAAACACTGATTGTAAAAAACCCGCCAACTATTCTCTCAAACGGTCTCTTCAAATAATTTTTAAACACATGTTACTACAGCCTCGGGCTCTGTCACATAAACTACGTTCTCTGTGCAAAATATATTATATATTTCACAAATATTTTGCTATACTCTGTTCAACAAAATAATATAAAAAAAACAAGTTAATGTATATATGATAGTGCAAAATTATGTTCCTTGCGCTAGCTACTGATGTAAGACCATATTTATGTAAGTTACCTTCATTGTCTATATATGTACTCGTATGTGTCTGTATTGCATATGTATGTATATGTATATATATATATATATATGTATATATATATATATGTGTATGTATGTATATATGTATATGTGTATGTGTATGTATGTGTATATGTGTATATATACATATGTACATGTCCGTATGTATATGTTTATATATACGTATTATTCGTATGTTTATATGCATATGTGCACGTGTTTTTACATGTATATCATATATACATGTTTGTTTGTGTGTATATTTATGTATATATATTACGCTTTTGTATGTTTGTATATATTTCTTTTTACTTTTCATTTCTCTTGTTTATCTATCTGTTAAGTATAATTGTTATTGTTATAATTATATTACTTATATCTATAGTTCTTTTTCCAATTTCTGTCATTTTTTCCTAGTTTATATTAATTTTTCAATATTCATTCTGTAGATCCACTGATGATGACATAAAATACTATGTCGAAACGTTTGGAAAAATTAAAGATTAACTTCTAAATCTTTGCCTTTTATTTGATGTATGCCCTTGAAGAACTTACTCATATATATATATATATATATATATATATATATATATATGATTATATGTTTAATTAATATTTGTTTTAATTAATTAAATTTTTTTAAATTTCATACAGTTTTTTTCACAATTGCATGCGCGTAACTGGAATGTGCATTGATCAATTATTATTTAACATCTATATAATGATAAATTCTCCAAAATTAGGTAATTTTTTTACGGACACGTGAATGCGTTTCGTACTGATACTATAAAACAACATATATTTGTCTAAAGAAGCATCAGTTGTATATTGTTCATTCTTAAAAATGGAATTCATAAAGGTATAATAAAAATCCAATAAGCTTAATTAATATACCATTATATTATGAATTTAAAACTACTTAAAAGTACTAAATAGTTTTGATTAACTCTCGATATTTTGTCGTTAATCATATTTTGCATATTAATCATTAGAACATAACTTTAGTTTTATCTATTTTTAAATATTAGTAATTATTTTTACTAATGGAAACAAATACATTTATTTGCAGTGTATAACTTTCTCTGCAATAATATGTGCAACGTGTGCTCACAAACCAAGTCAAAAAGATAGTTTAGTCAACTAGTAAGTTTGCATGACACAACATCAAATCAACATCAATACGATAGCGATCAAGTGAAACAACAACTTGCTACTCAACAAGATGCCGACGACCAATACGCAAAGGAAAAATATTTAATTGAACAAGTTATTCAACAATTTGCACGCGAACAGCAGAAAAAGCAGCAATACGAGCATCAACAGCAACGGCTCAATCAAGAGGTAACTCAATACTTGACCAATGGTGAATACGATAAGCAACATCAACAGATCACGCAAAAATTGGCCTATACAGAATACGCCAAGCAACATCAACAAATCGAACAGTACATCATCCAAGTATTAACCAATGCAGAATACGCTAAACAACAAGAACAAGCCTATCCACAGTATCTCAAAGAACAATATGTCAGTTTAAAACCTCGCCAAGAAGACGTTTCAGTAAACTACGTAATCTTGCACGATACACCTTATACTCAAACTCAATACAGAGATCATCAGACAGGTTAACATTTCACCAGTCAACAATATTTAAGAAAAAACCACCCCGTTGCACAGCATACACATTTTCTTGTGCAACAAAAACAATTTGCTTTTCAAGAAGACGGTAATCAACAGTTTGTCCGCCAAGACGCCAGTCAACCATTTGTTCACCAACAAAATCATGTTCAGCCATTTGCTCATGAAGAAGAAGCTAATCAACAACTCGTCCACCAACAACAAACCATTGTACAACCAGCTTAACAAGATAAACTAGTTCATTTGCAACCAGTTGAACAAAATGCTCATCAGCAACCAACTGCTCAACAACAAGCAAATCAACATTACAACAGCCAAGAGTACAGAAATCAATTCGCAAGCTATAATATACATGCCAACCAAGTTTACGATACCCAAGATAATTCTAATGAAGTATATTCATATAAAAAGCAAACTCCAGATTATACGAACTATGTAGAATTCAATAAAGTACAAGAATCTCAAGGATTACAAAAACTGCAAAAGCCAAGTATCAGATATGAAAAACTTAATGGAAAACAAAGCCCTGACAGTCATGGTCAAGATAACCAGGTATGCTCAATTAAATGGCAATTCTGAATAATAGTTTAAACGAATAAATTTTAATTTTTATTGTAAATCAGATATCTGATTTTCTTGTTCGGACAATATATTGGTCAAAAAAATAAGCATTATTCGAAATTAGTCGACTCAGTTTATAACTATTTTTCTTCAACTGGCATATCCTAAATACACCTTCAACTATGGCGTCAGTGATCAAGGCACAGAGCATGTCAAGTCGCAACATAAATCCCGAGACGCAGTGTTGTCACAGGTAAACATTTTTGATAAATATAATATTTTCTGTTTATAAATGTAGTTTGTTCAATTTCAATCAATCAATCAATCAATTTGAAATTTTGATTAATGATAATTATTGACTAATTTGAAGGTTGAAATTTTGAGTACTTATTTAGTCCGTTCATAAAAAAATGCGTGAAGAAACTTCATGGAATAACGACTATCAAACATATTGACTTTTTTCAAAAAATATTTTTATCTCAGGACAATATTCTCTGGTAGAACCCGATGGTTCCGTTCGCACAGTAAAATATGCTGATGACACCAAGGGGTTCAACGCAGTAGTTTCTAAAAACAGAAACAGCCAAAAAAATTGGTGATGATTCATCATTTTAAAAAAACTGAAATTGGTTACTAAATATATCTGAATACTTTTAAATTGTTATTACTAATAGTTTATTTTTGTACGAATATGAATATTAAAAAATTAAATATTGGTTTTAATTTTAGAAATAAAATTTTGATTTTTATGATTATGAAATACATATAGCATTAATTAGATGCACACATATACTTTATAAAAAGGAGCTGGTAACTAGAGTGAACCATCGCAAATAGAACTGAAATTTTTTTTTACTATCTTTATTTTTCCGTAGGGTAAGTTATAGTAATCGCAACAAGTCGAAAATGATAATTATTATATATCTTTACATTTCAAAGCCTTCTGGACATTTTGGCCTAGTGGAGCGCATGGCATCGTCTCTAAAGGCAATTGAATTCGATTTTTTTGATAATTTTGAAAATTGAATAATAGATCGCAACTGTATGGAATTTTTGAAAAAAATCGTTTTTGGTGTGGCTTTGATTCGATTAGCAGACCACACGGATGGCTGGTATTCTTGGACTGTATATGGACTGTATTTGAAACTAAAAAAACGTTCTTCTTCTATGATAATAACAAACTAAAAATGACTTCACTTTGAACAATAAAAGGAAACTCAACAAAACTTCTAAACTCGACTGACTCGGAAGGAAACTCGAAACTGAACCAAAGAAGGAAAGTAGGCTGAAAGCGTACTCATGGAACTGGAAGCAAATTGAATACGGAACTGGAAAAGCACTAGAACGAAACAGAACTCGGAATCAACTGGAATAGACTGAACACATGTCGGAAGTCTAAGGTTTTGAAAGGAAAGAGACAGGTAGTCTGGATTAGAAAGAAATAAATCGGTTGACATATTGCAACCCCGAGATGGCGACTATATTATTATTATCGACGCATGTAATAGTCATGGTGGCGTCACCATTTCTTCCCCGGGCGAAAAGGGTACCTTTTAAATACTAGAAAATATAAATGGAAATATCAAAACTATTAGTCAAACTACGCGAAAATAAAACACATGAGAGATGGTGAAGAAATAACATGCTGATTCTTAATTGAATCTAGGAAGTAAGTTAAGTTTTGATGGAATATCCAATGCTTCTATGTTCACTAATCAGAATCAATATTAAGGATAAATAATCTTGACAGGAAAGCAGTAACCTTGTTATTTGTTTAGAATATATTATAGTTGCTCAATATCTTGCTGTAACAATGCTGCCAAATTTCATTTTCCTGCTATTATAGCAAATGATTTTAAAATATTCTATTAATAGATATAACTTTCATGAGACTTGCATAGCACCACTGAAAATTATTTTAGGTTTGCATCATACATGCTTGTTTTCGGAACACATGAGAATTTGTCTTGGTGGAATTATCAATTGTCATATCTAAGATGCCTTTATGTCGAATAGGAATTAAAATTTCATTGACCTTGTTTCGTGGATTTGTTGATGATGGTTGTAGTTTATTTTTGAGTAACCAGCATGATTTGAAACAACCAGTTCGGATTTGGAGTGTGTCCACTATGGGGCCGTATTCATTTTCAAATTAAAGGCATTTTCACAATAACTGCAATATTATGATGATTCATAGCATTCGATATTCTTGAATATACAGATTTTTGAATAGTATCAAAAGTTGTGAGAACAACTGAGCAAATAACATTCTGCTGCTCTTGAGTGTGATTGAGTTGTCATGCGATTCCTCTGAATAGAAGCAAGTTACTGATAAAGTTACTACATATAATGGTAAAAGGTAAAAGGAAGGAATTAATTGAAAGGTAACAAATAAAAGCATTAGACTTTTTTTATCGTTTACAAATATGAAAAAACATATTTCCTCACCATAAATTACTGTGTAGGTAGGGGGCAAAGCTTTACTACAGGGCGTTTCAATAACGTAGCCTTGGTTCTTATTAAAGCTGTGCGCACCTCTCTGCCTTTTCCGGGAAAAACGTCTTTAATAACCCCCATAGACCATTGAAGAGGAGGCAAATTTTCATTTTTGATTAGAACTAACATACCCTTTTTAGCCTGGAGAGAAGGAGTGTTCCACTTTTGGCGTGATTGTAAATCACTTAAATATTCAAAATGCCGTCTCTTCAAGTAAGATTGTATTATTTTATCAATTAATTGTTTTCGCGTCGGTAATATGTTTGTATGGAAGTTTGTATGTGCAATATGTTTTTTGATGGAAGGATGTTTGAGGGAGTCAAAGTGAGGAAATGAGCTGGCGTAAGAGGTTGAGGATCACTTGGATCTGAACTCATCCAACATAATGGTCGAGAATTGAGAAGGGCCTCAATTTGGATTAACACGGTATTTAATTCCTCGTAAGTAAGAATTTGTTCACCTATTACTCGATATAAATGCCCCTTTATAGATTTTATGTTGGACTCCCACAAACCCCCGAAATGGGGTGCGGCTGGCGGATTGAAAGACCAATTGATATTGTGCTTGTGAAATTCGGAGTTTAATGATACACTAAATGTTTTTGAGTTAATGAGCTGGAATATATCTTTCTGATTTGGCACCAACGAAATTTGCTCCGCGATCTGAATACAGACAAGAAACTGGACCTCTTCGTGAAATAAAGCGCTTAAAACAATTTAAAAACGTCGAAGTTGTTAAATCGGAGGCAAGTTCAATATGTATTGCTTTTGTGGAAAAACAAATAAATAAACAAATATATGCTTTTGAACTTTTTACGCCCCTAAATTTTCCCATGGTTACGCGAAAGGGACCAGCATAGTCAGTATCGGTGTGCTGAAAAGGGTTTGCCACCATAACACGAGGAGAAGGTAAATCAGCCATAATAGGAGTAAAGGATTTAGGATTACTCCTAAAGCACTTATTGCATTTATGAATACGTTGGCGTACAATGCTGCGAACTGATAAAATCCAGTATCTCTGACGAAGAATGGAAGTAAGTAAATGTGGACCAGCATGTAAATGTTTCTCATGATAATAATCAATTATTAAATTTATTACGTGTTCCTTTTTGGGTAAAAACAAGGGAAATTTATGATCAAAATTTAGGTTAGCATGTGTTAAACGTCCGTCAACTCTTAAAAACCCATCATGTAAAAATAGTCGTAAAGTCCGATATCTTTTAGGAAACTTATTCATTTTCAAACAATCAATTTCTTCGAAAAAATAGATTTGTTGGATAAGTTTGATTATAGTTAATTCGGCTTTGTTGAAATCTGAAAAATATATTTCACTTCTAGATGGAATAATTTTGCAGAAACGTAAAATAAATACAAATATTCTGCATAGTCTGGCCTATGATGATATAGTAGAAGTGAATTCGTATAGATCATTTTTACAGGAGTTTACCACTAAGCAAGAGGAAACCTTTTCTTCTGAAACATTTTGCATGGAAACTAACGCAGGACGTATGGGCCAGTGACTTCTTTGAGAGTAAAGCCACGAGGGACCTGTGTACCAATTACTATTATTAAGCAATGTATTTGGTAATGAACCACGAGAAACACAATCGGCAATATTTGCCTCGGAAGGAATATGATACCACTTGGCAGAAGGAAGTAAATCATGAACTTTCGTTACTCTATTTGCGACAAAAGTTTTCCATCTATGAGCTGGACCTGTTAACCAATGAAGCACAATCATCGAGTCCGTAAAACCATATACCTCTTCGATACATAAAGAATGATGATTGGAAGATATGACAAAGGATAATAATTTTGCCAATAAGTGCGCCGCACACAACTCTAATCTTGCTAAAGTTTGAACTTCAATTGGAGTAATTTTTGATTTTGAAATAAGAAGGTAATATTTATTATCATGGCAAGGCTTGATATAAATCACAGCCCCATAAGCCTATTCTGAACTATCCGCAAAACCGTAAAGAGAACAACGAATATAATTTTTGGTACCTACAAATCGAGGAATGAAAAGATTAATTAAGTCTGGAAGTTGATTATAAATACTAAGCCATGTTGCAACTAATGAAGAACGTAATGGCTCATCCCAATCCAATTTTAATAATCATAGTTTTTTCATGATCATTTTGAATTTGATGGTAACAGGCGTAATAAAACCTAAAGGATCCCAAATACGAGCAATGGTGGATAATATATGGCGTTTTGTCCAATTTTGATGGAGAAGGTTGATATTAAATTTAAAACAATCTTGAATTGGATCCCATCTCAATCCCAATACTTTAACGGAAGTATCAAATTCAGAGATTGTTTGTGAAAAACTAATTAGTGTTTTATTGTGTGATTCAAATTGTTTATACATTTAGACGATCATTCGAAGCCCACTTCGCTAATTCAAAACGCGCGGAACGGAACAAACTCGACAATTGAACGTAAAGTTGTTTTGCGATTTCGACGGTGTCTGCACTAGTAACCACGTCGTCGATATAAATATCATTTTGAATTATATCAGTGGCTAAGGGGTAATTTCTGATCTCATCTTTAGCTAGTTGTTTAAAAGTGCGTAACGCATGAAAAGGAGATGACGTAATACCAAACGTGACAGTGTTTAACTCATAAATGCCGAGGGTATCTTTCGGACAAAATCTCCAAAGTATCCTTTGAAATCGTCTATCTTGATCACGGATTAATATATTTCTGTACATCTGTTTAATATCGGCCGTTAACGCAATTTCGCCAAAACGAAAGTTAAAAAAAAATGTGATAATGTTAGACTGTAGCTTTGGCCCGGAAAATAGGTTGGCATTCAGGGAAGGAAATTCAGCATTCTTTGCTGATGCATCAAATACAATTCGTAACGGTTTGGAGGAGCTGTCTTTAATCACGGCGAAATGTGGAATATAATACCCTTCATTGGCTGTGGAATCACTTACATGGCCTAAAAATGACATGTGTTTTTGTTGTAAATAATCTTGAATTACTTCTGAATATTGTTTATGGAATTCAAAAAATTTTCGAAATTTTTGTTCTAAAATAAAATAACGTTTATGCGCGAGTTCATATGATTTCTGAAAATTTACATTAACGTTGTCACGGAATGGTAATGCGACCACGTAACGTCCATCGAAATTCCGTACTGTGGTGGACATATAGAACTGTTCGCAATAATCGTTTTCCGAAACAATCATGTCAGGTACATCTTCTAACTCAAAAAATGTTTTCATTTGTTTAGATAAGGAATCATGTTCAATCGTGCATAGATTTGTCGAACTTGAATCAGGCGATGCAACGTTTGGAAGAGATCCCAATTACATAACCCAATTTTGTATCCAATGCGATATGTAAATCGACGGTTTTTATGTGATTTGGCATAATAAAAGCATTAAATACATCACAACCCAAGATTCCATTAACAGTTTGAGGAATGAAAAATTTATTATCCGCCAGTTGTAAAGATAAAAATTTATTAATGGTATCGAAGGGAATTTTAATGGTCGATTGTGGTTTGACAACTTCATGTATTACAGTATTACATAGGCACATACAGACATTTGAAAAGAACAATCATTCGACATAATAATAAAATTTGCCATGCCCGTAATTTTTTGCGAAGAGTTACCTATAGAAATCACTTGAGCCTCGATCGGTGTTATCTCTAGTTGAGCGTATTTACAGAATGACTAAGTCACATAGTTGCGATCGCTTGCAGTATCAATTGTTGTGCACCCCTGGGCTGTCAACAAATATGTTGTGGATCCTTTGCCAACAATTATGTTGAGTCACCAACGATGTCAACAATTAAAATTAGGTTCTTCTGCTGCTATCATAAACTTTACCACTGTGGAATATTTAATCAAACATCTGAAGACTTTTATTAATTTTTATTTAATTCATTACTTGGTTACACTTAATACACAATTGATATTTTAAGATAAGAGTGATGTGAACTGTTTGGCAAGTAAGTGATGAATGAACACACATTCTCTCGTCTTCCGACTTTTTATAATCTCTCATGATGACGAGAAGGTTCGCTTATTTTACCGTTAGGAATGACTCATTGGTGTTTGTTTGAGACGCAGAAACCGTTACGGCTCGTTACAATGTTGCTTATCTGTAATACTTTGTTGCGTACAATATCGCAAGCTTAGTCATACCAATTGCGTTATTCATATTGACATATAATATTATTTATAACTATTGTAAAGGGTGAATACCACAACACCTCACCCGCCGAAAAAACGCGCGCCCTCGTGCGTTCACAAAAAGAAAGCATTTCGGGTGCTTCAAAAAAAAAATGTTTGCGCTCATGCTATTGCATTGTACAGATTTCTTATAATTACTTGTTTGGATATAATAAATATAATGTTAAAGTTCATATAATATTTCAAATACATTCTTTTTCTTCTTCATGAAATTTCGAAAAATTTAAAAAAAAAATGTTAATTAAAAAAAATTCAAAAATTGTATTTATTGTAGAACAATATCATGAATTTACAATTAAGCATAATTTTATTTCAATGGTAATATTTTCAAAATTTCATGATTACAGTTGAGTTATATAACATCTTTATAATATTTCAAAATATGACATTTCATTGATTAATAATAATATAAACAGTTTTACAATAATTATTATGACTTATAATATAACAATGCTCTTTTTTTTAAAAAAAAAACTTTGATTTCATTTACATTATAAATTTCAATATTTGTGAAAAAGGTTTGAGAATCTTTGGTTGTGACAATTTTATTATAATTCATTTGTTTTTTTTTTCTCTTTCTAACATTTAATTCATATATTTATATTTAACTTAATTAGTTATTTAATTAATTCTTATCAGAGATTTACTTAATATTGTACAACACTTAAAAATTCTGGAGACATTGCATAATTTCTATTGTTTATTATTTTTTATATTATTAAAAGTTTCATAAAATTAAAAAAATAATTTGTCAATGGTTATAATTCATAGTCAAGTTTAAATTGTCTGTAAGTCATAGTATTACATTTAAGATAATTATAATATACATTCATAATAAGAAAGATAGATAAAATTGGTTGTTTCGTGAATACTTTTGTAGTAATTCACACGGGGTGGAAGAAAAGAAAGTATAGTTAAACAATAAAAAGAAATATAGTTGTTCTATCCATGTGTAAGGGGGTTCGCATAATAAAATATGCTGGTTCATTGGACTTAGAACGTCGACACTCTAAGTTTAACATCTTAGGTGACGACACCCATCTACTTGGTCAATAAGGTTTTCAAGTTTGAATATATAATTCGCTTGCGTTTTCTTTTCATAATCTGTGGTTTATTCATAATCCAATATTATTTAAAAAAAAAAAATTATTCATTCGGTGTTTAGATTTTTAATTTATTATTATGCATTTGAACTGCTTTATTATTAACAAGTATAGTACTGTTTATATCATCAGTTTTTAATATTTTATAAGGACCTTTAAATAATGGCATTAATTTTTTGCATTTTCTAGGATATGGTGTTTCATCTCTGAGCAAAACTAAATCGTCTATTTTAAATAATTTTGGATTTGAATTTTTATCATAATATTCTTTAGATTTCATTTTACACTTTATAAGATTTTGTCGTGCATTTAAATTTGCCTGTTGCAATCTAGATTTCAATTTGTTTGTATATATGTCGTAATTATTTTGTATATCATTACTTTTACTAATAAACAAAGGTAATTCAATTTTTCTTCCAAATAATAATTCAAAAGGTGTATAATTTGTTGATTTATGTACGGTTGTATTATGAATAAAAATTGCATATTTGATACATTTATCCCAATTTGTTTGTGTACTATTGATATATGATCTGATATTTTGAATAAGGTCTCTGTGCATACGTTCACATGCGCCATTAGATTCTGGTCTGTATGGAGATGTTGTAATTCTTTTTATTTTTAAAAGTTTATAAATATCTTTGAATAAATTGCTAGTAAAGGTTGTACCTAAATCTGATAAAACTTCTTTTGGAATACCATACTTAAAAACAACTTCAGATACGAAAGCTTCCGCAATCGTAGCGCTTTCTTGATTTGGAATAGGAATTGCATCTGCGTATTTCGTAAGATCGCAAATAAAAGTTAAAAGGTATTTATTTTGATTATCTGAAATAGGATATGGTCCACATAAATCAATACATACTTTTTCGAATGGTTCTTTTGTTGTAGTTGTAATTACCATGGGTTCCTTAGTTTTCCGTGATACTTTATTTTTTTGACAATTTATGCATTTATTTATGAAATCTTTAATTTGCTCTCTCATCTTTGGCCACTTGTAAAAATTTTTGATTTTATTATAAGTTTTTTTTATTCCTAGATGACCACCATTTATTTGTGATATATGTAAATCGTGCAAAATTTTTTGTATTTCTTCTTCAGTTAAATTTTCAATTATTTTGTCTAAATAAATTTCAATTTTTATATTTGTATCTTTGAAAATGTATCTTAGCATCATTCTAAAATGCTCAAAAGATAAATGGCAAAAATTTGTAAATTGCATAGGATTTGGAATTGCTAAATATTTTATATTTTTCTCTAACAAGTGTTCTTTTAAATTACATAAACAATAAAAAAAATTTTATAGTTTAGACAGTGAAGTTCCGTCATTAACAATAGAATATATAATATGATTAGTTGCAGTTTGAATATTTACAAAATTATGTTTGTCTGTATCATTAATTTTTTCTAAAATTCTTTCATATTTACAAAGATCAAATAATTTTTGCATTTTCTCCGATATATTTGAAGATTTTGATACAAATATTAAAATATTTTGATTTTTAGTTATTGAAGTGATGAAATTATTATTATTTTTTATTATGTCCGTGTTTAAAATGATCTCTTTGTTTATAGTATTTAAAAATGTTTGAAAATCATTGCTTGGAGTAGTGATCAAAAATGAAAACTTTGTAATTTCCTGACCATCCTTTGAATCTTTTTGAATATTTTTCGTGTCTTCTTGAACATCTTTTGTATCATTTCCAATTTCAAAATAAGATCTAGATAAACTATCTGCGTTTGTATTTGTTTTTCCGGTTTTATAAATTATTTCGAATTCAAATTCTTCTAATGTTAATCTCCATCGCATTTGTCTTGAACTTGGGTTTTTACAGTTATATAAATATATTAAAGGTTTGTGATCTGTATATAGTTTAAAGGGTTTTCCATATAAGTAAGGCCTAAAATGATTAATACTCCATACAATTGCTAATAACTCTTTATCTATTGTAGAATAATTTAGTTCACTTTTGTTTAATGTTCGAGATGCATATGAAATTGGGAGATCTGAACCGTTTACGTTTTGTGATAAAACTGCACCTATGGCTACGCCACTTGCATCTGTTGTAACTGAAAAATCTCTATTAAAATTAGGGTATTGTAATATTGGAGGATTTATTAACTTTTCCTTTAATGTATTAAATGAAGATTCGCATTGTTCGGACCAAATAAATTTTGAATTTTTCTTTAATAATTTTGTTAACGGATTCGCTATTTTTGAATAATCTTTTATAAATTTTCTATAGTACCCTGATAAACCTAAAAAGATTTTGATTTCTTTTGGATTTGAAGGAGTTTTAAATTCATTAACGGCTTTTATTTTTTGAGGATCTGGTAATACACCATTAGCACTTATAACATGACCTAAATATGAAATTTCGTGCATTAAAAATTGACATTTATCTGGTTGTAATTTTAAATTATGCTCTCTTAATTTCTGAAAAACTTCTATTAATTTATCGTTATGTTCGTTTAACGTTTTTCCATAAACAATTATATCATCCATATAAACCAATGTTCTTAAACCTTGTAAACCTGATAAAACTGAATTTGTTAATCTTTGTAATGTAGCAGGACCACCTTTTAATCCGAATGGTAATCGTTTGTATTCAAAATGACCTAAATCTGTTGAAAAAGCTGTTTTTTCTCTATCTTCTTTATTTAAAAGTACTTGGTGAAATCCTTGTGCTAAATCTAAAGTTGTAAAACATCTTGAATTTCCTAACTGATCGATTATATCGGCAATATTGGGCAAAGGAAAAGCGTCTGATTTGGTTACCGCATTTAATTTCCTGAAATCGACACAAATTCTCCATTTTTTATTACCTTGGCTATCTGGTTTTTTAGAAACTAAAATGAGAGGAAAATTTCACGGACTTTGAGATTTTTGGATGATATCATTTTCTAACATTTTACTAATTTGGTTTTTAATTTCATTTCTGTGAGCATGTGGTAGTCTATATGGTTTTATGTAAATTGGTTTAACATTTTTTTCCAAAGGTATACTATGTGTTAAAGTATCTGTATGTGTTAATTTATCATTTTCTAAAAAAAACAAATCATTAAAATTTCTACAAATTCGTAAAATTTCTTCTCTTTCTAATTTAGTCATATGTTCTGTTCTGATACAACTTAAAACAATTTGGATTCTTTTATTAGTTGTTTGAATATTATTCGAATTTTTAATTGCTTGAGTAAAAAAACATGCTAAGTCAATATCTGAATTAGTTCCAGAATTTTGTGTATTACTTTCTAAAATTTCATAATTTTCTAAATCTTCAAAGCTTATGTCACTTTCACTTAAAATTTGTTCCGATTCTGTTGGATTAATTACGTTTATGTGTGCAAAATCTACATTTGGCTCAATAATGCAATTTCCGATAAATAAACCTGAATCTAAATATTTTGCTAAACATATTTTTGGTTTGTTAAAATTTGTTCTAAATCGTAATAGCTTCTCGACTCTTGGAGGTATGATGTAATCTAATGATTACATTGAATTATTTTGTACAAATTTTTTGATTTCCAAAATTTAGCGTAACTAACTTGGTATCTATATCGATAATAGCTTTAAACTGTGTTAGAAAGTCTCTTCCTATTATACCTATTTCTTCCGTAGGTAAATTTCTAATAACTTGAAAAGGAAATTCGATTTTATGTCCGTTAAAATCTAATTCTAAATATATAACACCTAAAGTTTTAATTATATGATTTGTAATTCCACCAATATCTATACTTAGTTTTGTATAAACAATTGAGTCTAAATCTAATTGTTTTAAATCTATAAAAGAAACATCACTACCTGTATCGACTAAAAACTTTGAATAAGGATTATTTGTATTCGTAGTAGATAATTGTATAATATCAAACTTTTTGGAATTTGATGTTTTAATTCAACAAAGCCCGAGTTGAAACGTGCCCCAATCCGTTTTTTGGATTTGAAGTTTGGGGTTGTGATTCTTGTATATTTGATACTTCTTCGTTACTACTTTCTAGTACTGTATTATTTGTATGACAGTAATTACATGTCTGTCTGTTTTCGTTAAGAGTAGTAGAAGTTTTTGATGCGTTATAGTGATTTCGATTTGTATTAAAATCTCTTCTGTTTCGATTTCTACATTCAGAAATTAAATGACCTGGTTTTTTACAATAGTTACAAAACTTTTGGTTAATATTATTTGAATTAGCGTTATTCTTTTTATTTAAGAAACATTGTGGAGCAATATGACCACGTTTTTTGCAAATGTAACGTATTATATTATTATTTTGATTATTTCTGATATTTGACGAATTTTGACCAGCTTCTTCTTGCAAAGCGAAGTCAATGGCATCTTTAATATCAGAAAATCGACAGCATTTTACTAAAGTTTTTAACGGTTCTCTTAAGCCATTTTCAAAAACTTTTACATTCATTTCTACGTATGTCACTTGTGTAATGTTCGCTGCGTCTTGTCCTATTAAATTTATATTTGAATAATAAATTTGTCGCAAAATTTATTCTATTCTGTCTCCAAAACTTTTTACTGTTTCGTTATATTTTTGTTTTAAATTATTCAATTCGTTTAATAAACTAGAAATGGGTCATTTTACAACATATTCTTTAGCTAAATAACATTTTAAATCTTCCCACGTTTCAAAATTAATAAATTGGATCTTTGCAAAAATTTGTGGGTCTAATTTTAATTTTATAACTGTAAGCAATTTTTCCGCTTTTGATGGACTCATATCCACCTACAAAGCATCGCAAGCAGTAATAAATGAAGGAAGCATTGAAGGTTCCCCATTGAAATTCGGAATTAAAGCAATAGCAGTTTGAATATTTAATTTACCTTCGCGCGACATATCGACTGGTTCATTCATTTTTGAAAAATATGTGTAAAACTACTAAAACAGAAGCGCAAAAATTTACAAAAATATATTAAAAATAAGCTTACTTACAATGAGTTGTAATCCTTTCTTAATTTAATATCCTTTTGGTTCACTCGAATTCACAATCACTTAAACTTTTGTAACCTTGAACAATGATTATATCACTTTTTCATAACACTTTTTATTTTATTTTTCACCTTTGACTTTTCACTTGTAAATATAACACTTTGAACTTCTTGATTCTTCTTTCTGAATTTGTATTATCTTCTTTCTCTTTTCTTTGTTTCTTGATTCTTAATTTGATTTTCTTGTTTTTTCTTGTTACGATTTTTCTCTTTTCTTACTTCTTGATTTTTGGAGTCTTCACTTTGTAATTTCACTAATATTTCCACTTTCAGTAAAGCCTTTTACCTTTTCTTGAATCTAATTATTGCTATATTTCGGCGTATTTTCTCAAATATCCGTTTTTCAAATATGCAATAATTCTATGTTCAAATCATGTTATGGTAAATAATTTAGCATTTTTTTAAAAAAAAATTCGCAGAATCCCACACTGCCACCAATTAATGTTGTGGCAATCCCAACGCTGCCAGCAATTAAATATGTTGTGCACCCCTGGGCTGTCAACAAATATGTTGTGGATCCTTTGCCAACAATTATGTTGAGTCACCAACGATGTCAACAATTAAAATTAGGTTCTTCTGCTGCTATCATAAACTTTACCACTGTGAAATATTTAATCAAACATCTGAAGACTTTTATTAATTTTTATTTAATTCATTACTTGGTTACACTTAATACACAATTGATATTTTAAGATAAGAGTGATGTGAACTGTTTGGCAAGTAAGTGATGAATGAACACACATTCTCTCGTCTTCCGACATTTTATAATCTCTCATGATGACGCAATCATCCTTCTAGAAGGTTCGCTTATTTTACCGTTAGGAATGACTCATTGGTGTTTGTTTAAGACGCAGAAACCGTTACGGCTCGTTACAATGTTGCTTATCTGTAATACTTTGTTGCGTACAATATCGCAAGCTTAGTCATACCAATTGCGTTATTCATATTGACTATTACATCGAATTTATAATATTATTTATAACTATTGTAAAGGGTGAATACCACAACACAATAATGACACGTAACGGACTAGTTTTAATACCTGTTGCTAAAACAAACAGTTGCGGTCGGCATAAGATTTATATAATGTGATAAATTTGATCCATTTACAACGCTTAAAGTATTACTTTGATTGGAATCGGAAGTTTTCTGTTTCGAATTTTTGGAATGAATATCTGTTGGAAATTGTTTTGTATTGTCAACACAATTATTTGAATGTAATGAAGTGTGATGTTTTGAATTACAATACAGACATGTTTTCTTAGAATGACACGGATTGTTACGTTTATGACCCAGGCAATTCGAACAAAGATTCAATCTCTTAATTGCCGACCATCTGGCATTGATATTTAATTCTAGAAATTGCCAGCATTTAAAAATATTATGACTTTCGTTGCATAAGTAACATTGAAGCGTGCATACCAAAGCATGAAAAATGTTGGGTTTTGTAACCTTCTCGCGCAAATCATAAATATAACTTTGACCTTTTTGCACTTTATTTATGAATTGTAATAATTCTTTATAGGAAGTATATTCGCCCTGAAAATAATTTTCAAATTTTTCCTGTAAATTGGTATCTAATTTGAATAGAGCGATCGATGTTAGTAAAAAATCATACAGGTCTGGAATATTTAATTGATTTAATGCTTGTACAGCAGGGTCAAATTTCTCGATGAAGTTATGCAACTGTGATGAGTTTACAGTTTTAAAAGACATTAACTGTTTGAAATAGTTAATGCCCAGATAACGTTTATTTTCGTATTTGTTTATCAGTGCTTCCCATAAAATTGAATAATTATTGGCGGTAGGTAATATAGTATTGAAAATTTTCATTACTGGGCCTTCTAATGCGCCCATTGAATAATGAAATTTGTATATAATATCAATCTCGGGATTCTCGTGTATAAGTGTTTTAAATGTTTTGTAAAATAACGGCCATTTTTTGAAGTCACCCGCAAATTTGGGTATTTCAATTGTTGGTAGACGGGATTTTGAAATAAATTTAGATAGGGAATCTTCACTTTTTGTAAAAGAGGAAGTATTATTTACAGCAGAAATAGTTTTTTCAATATATTTTATCTCCGCGTAAAATTGTTCCACGGATAGAAGAGCAGCATAATCCGGTACGAAACTGGGATTTTCCAACGCGTTTAATTTATTAATATCGTCGGTAAGTTTTATGAATTGATCTCGAATGTAATCTAACATTACCAGGTTCGTACAGAATTGTTGCTTGCTTGACGCATCTTCCACATCTCTGCTCAAGTCATACGTCTTCTGTAGGGTAGGGCGGGGCTAGTTGAGCAAATTTTTACTTAAACGGATGTAGCACCTCAATGAAAAGTCTCAATAAATTGTTATACGGCTTAATGGATTTGTTGTTTATCGCTTAACAAAAGTGTTAGTACTATTTTTTGGTAATAAGTAAAATTTAAAAGCTACAGCTGTTTGAATGCAAAAAGTCAAGTATGCTGAATGTACCCCATAGGTGAGGCAAGTTGAGCACTAAGAAAGTATAATGAAATCATAGGTTCAATGTCGTTTAGTGATGAAATAAAATAAGTTTTTAATAACCAGTTCTATATTTATAGTCTTTATTGACAGAGAAAACAATACTTATAGTAATTTGCTTTGAATAATTAACGAAAAGTAGAATCAACAGAACAATATCGTATCTTAGGAATTATTTTACCATTATATTCATTATTTTTGTTTAAAATCATTATTTCTTTATATTATTACTCATAGACTTAGCTTAAACCTTAAAAATAATAATCAATTTCTGGAAGTTAATGATAGTTGTCTTAGTCACAGAACAAGTTTAACAACTATGCTCAACTAACCTTAACTCGGAATTTCAAAATAAAAGTGAATTTATGAAAAAACCGCAAGAATTATAGCCAGAATCTCTGTGCATATTAAAAGTACTATAATTATATTGAAGAATAACATTTATCTGATTAAAAATAAATAACATTTGACTAAACCAGACGAAAACTCGTGATGAATTACGTTTTTACTTTTTGGTCTCAAAATAAACAAAACGCCCGTGAGCCTCACTCATTTGTCCAGCGGCCACTAGCGATCGCGGGATATTTATTTCTCCCAAATCTCTATATTTCCGCCATATGATGCCTAAACGGACGGTGAATAGTTTTCGAGATATTTCGATTGCTCAACTTGCCCCTATGCTCAACTAGCCCCGCTCTACCCTATAATGGAAAAATACATTTCTCGTTTTGAAATTAGTCGTGCGACTTCAGCACTGGCAGATACACTCTTGGGCAGCATATTTAGGATTATATAAGAAACTTGGAAATATAATAATCTTACCTCGATATCCGGTAAATGCAAATATATATATACAAAAATGCCAAAATGTGGTGTGGCCTTGATTCGATTAGCAGACCACACGGATGGCTGGTATTCTTGGACTGTATATGGACTGTATTTGAAACTAAAAAAACGTTCTTCTTCTATGATAATAACAAACTAAAAATGACTTCACTTTGAACAATAAAAGGAAACTCAACAAAACTTCTAAACTCGACTGACTCGGAAGGAAACTCGAAACTGAACCAAAAAAGGAAAGTAGGCTGAAAGCGTACTTATGGAACTGGAAGCAAATTGAATACGGAACTGGAAAAGCACTAGAACGAAACAGAACTCGGAATCAACTGGAATAGACTGAACACATGTCGGAAGTCTAAGGTTTTGAAAGGAAAGAGACAGGTAGTCTGGATTAGAAAGAAATAAATCGGTTGACATATTGCAACCCCGAGATGGCGACTATATTATTATTATCGACGCATGTAATAGTCATGGTGGCGTTACCAGTTTTTTTTTATACATTTTTTGAGAATTGGGAAATTTATGAAAATATTCGATTCGTTTGGAAAATGTCGAAATATTCATTTTTTGCAAGAAATAGTTTTTTTTTAATTTTAAAATTTATCGAAGTTTTTTGAAATTTTGATTTTTTTGAAAATGATAAAAAATTTCGAAAATTTGAATTTTTTGAATCTTTAAATTTTTTTTGATGACTTTGATTTTTTGAAAATATGCAAAATTACGAAATTTTTCATAAAAGCATTTTTTTCACACCGTCTTTACAAGCAAAATATTTTTTAAAATAGTTTAATCGGATGATCTGTTCTCTCAAAAACTGCATAACCATTTTTACACACTTTGCGATCTATACCTCCAGAACGGCATGTGCCTTTTGCAAAAATGCCTCGCAATCGAGTACGAACCGAATGATTTTTCAATCATACAAATCGGTTATACCATACTGTCGAGAATGTCGAAAACATTTGTTTGAACCAAAACGTAAATTTTATATTTAAAAACTTTGGTACGGAACCCAAAAATATTAACACAAAATGTGTACACTTTATTAAAATATCCATAAAATATCTGATAATTTCATGTGAATATGTCTAATGAACATTTTTAACTACCAAATGGATTTTTTTGACTTATTTTTTTGAGAGTCTACAACCGCTGGACCTGCCTTTCCAAAAATTTGAACAGCTCTTCGTTTAGCCAATATAAGTGAAATGTTTTTTGAATTATTCAAATCCGGCGCTTCGTTCTCTCAAATACTAAATTACCACTTTTTGCTCTTTTTGGCCCATATCTTCGAAACGACCTACCTGTGCCTAAAACCTAATCAGCACGTCTCCTTATCAATACAAATCGAATGTTTATTAAATTATTCAAATCGGTCGATACGTGTTCCTAAAATCGTCGACGAAAATTTGTATCCACACACATACGTACACGCATATACACACACACACAAGCATACATCCATTATTTCTAAGATATGCCAAAATATTCAAAAATCCTTCAAACGTAAAGATAAATAAAAATTTTCATTTTCGATTTTTTTGCGATTATTATAACTTACCCTACGGGAAGTTAATAAATGTATGTGTTTGTGTATATGTAAGTGTTTTTTTAACTTCCCGTAGGGTAAGTTGTAGTAATTGCAAAAAAAACGAATATTATGGAATATATAAAACGAATATATAAAACGAATATACCCTAGAAAAAATAGATTCTTGTGTGTGTGTGTCTTTGGTCTGGGTATGTCGGTCTCAATACCGCCTGGGTATTGCAAATCAAATTATCAGATACTTTATAGAGTTTTTATTATTATGTACACATTTTGTGTAAACTTTTTTGGGTTCCGTACCAAGATTTTTAATTTTAAAATTCGCGTATATGATTCAAACAAATGTTCTCGACATTTTCGACAGTATGAAATAATCGATTTTTATGATGAAAAAATAATTTGATTTGTACTCGATCGCAAAGCGTTTTCGCAAAAGGCAATTTTGCCGTTTCTGAAGAATGGAGCACGAATGGAGGGTACAAATATGCTCATGTAGTTTTAGCGAGAACGGATCATAAAATTAGATTAGTTAAAAAAAACAGTTAACTTGAGTAAAGGGAGAGCAAAAAATGCTTTTACAGAAAGTGTAGTAATATTGAAAATTTTCAAAAAAAAATCTAAATTTTTAAAAAAAATCTAAGTCTCAAAAAATTCAAATATTCTAAATTTTATTCTCAAAAAAAAAACTAAATTATGAAAAATATCAAAATTAAAAAAAAAACGCTTTTTTTAAAAAAAATGATAACATTTCGTAATTTTCATAAAAATCGAATATTTTCAAAAATTTCCAAACTCTTAAAAAATTTTCAAACTTCTGAAAAAAATTCAAAATTTTGAAAAAAAATTCTAAATTATCAAAAAAATCAAAATAAAAAAAGAACAAATTTATTGTAAAAATTTATAAAATACGCTGGTCGCCCAATTTAATAAGCATTTATAAATTTACAGTATGTATTTATAATGAATAATCTATTTGAAATTATTCAAAACTGATTAATTAATTAAACAAAATTGATTATTTTTATTTCTCGAATGTTTAATTACGGTACGGGAAGTTATAGCAATTTGCTATAAGGCATGATGTCATGTACGCCACTAGTATAGTATTGTCTAGCCTTGTTACAAAAAGTTGATCTATAATAATAATTATTGTTCTAAAATGTGTCAATAGTTATACTTTTTGATGTGAGAATTTTACTGAAGGTGAGACATACCTTAGTCTCGAAGCTATGCAACAGGGGAACCACCAAAGAAGCTAAAAGAGAGCATCCTAGTATCAGTGTACTAGAAGAAGAATTAGAATAAAAAAAGGTTCTTCAGCTCCACCATTTCCAAAAGACATAAGAAAAGATGGTGCTGAACATTAGCCAAAAGTAGGTGGGTCACTCCGAAGCAAATTTCCCAAATATAAAGGCTATTCTACAACTTCGTGTCGTAATTGTGTCCCCAATTCGTGCTTAAATAATAATAATAATTGTTTTTTTTTAATTATCATGGAGAATAAAGAAGATTGAGTAAACAATATTTTTTTTATTTATTTAGTACAGAGTTAAATATGTGACAATGCATGATGATGTAAATTTCCACCATTGTGTTCTTTACATAATACTTACTTTTATTTAAATTAGGATTTATACAAATATTTTTTCATTAATCTAGAGCATTAATTACATCACCCTGTTTTATTTTAATAAAATGGTTAAGACAGACAACAGACAGACAAAAGTATTTATTACAGTAATTAAGAATACATTTTGCATTGCTATTTTTAGTACATATTTTTCTACCCTTGGGTACTTTATACATCATATCTGATCTTAATATATACAGTAAATGTTGATTGTTACTACAGCAAGATGTGTTACAAATTGAGTGGCAAAAAAAAGAGGAAAGAAAACTTTTCCTCAAAAAAAAAGCCACAGAGCAATATTTATAATTATACATAATTATACAAATAAAAGAAAAACAAAATAAAAGATTTATTCTTATCCAAGTATCAATTGCCACTATGGGTCGATCAGTATATAGTTTGGATTGGCGTGATTGCCATACTAAATATCGTCTTTAGTGTATTGGCCGAGGCCCGCGATGTTAATTTTAGGATGATCCCCACATTTTAGATAAAAAATTTCAGTGAGTTTTTTTATATAGTCGAGTATTGTCGGTACGTCAGTCTGTTTGTGTATGTATTTTGAAGAGTAGTAATGTCTAGTCAGTGTGTCCCTCATTTTTTTAAGTACTAGTCGTAGTGTTTTATTTTGTAATGTCTGTAGTTTCTGTAAGTTTGTCTTAGTCGTCGCGTTCCATGCTGGAGCAGCGTACGTCAGTAGCGGTCTTATTAGTGTCAAGTAAAGTGTCCGCTTGTTTTTCACGCTTAGCGGGCTGTTGTGGTTTTAGAGAGGTCTCAGTAGATTTAACATCCCGTAAGCCTATCCAATTTTTGTATTAATATGTTTTGTGAAGCTGAGTCTATAGTCCAGGGTCACACCAAGATATTTGACATCCTTGGACCACTCAACTTCACAGTACAATACTTTAATTTTGTCCAAGTCAGTCAGTCTAGTCGTGGCATTTCGGCTCTTAGTAAATAAAATTGTCTCCGTCTTTTGCGGATTGATGCTGATCTGCCATTTGCCAGTATATTCGGTCAGCTTGTCTATGTGTGTATGTATTCTTGTAGTCAGTAGCGTCAGTGATCGTGATGATTTGTATATGGCAGTGTCGTCAGCAAAAGGGTTATATATAAAATTTATAAACTAGACTTGCACTGTTCTGTATTACAAAAAAAGAGCTATAACAACTAACAAACTGCAGAACAAAAGCTATGACAATATTATGCAAAAAGGTGTCGGGAATTATTGTAATCTTTTCGTTTATTCTGCTTAGGATTATTTTCTTCATTATTTTTGAAAGTATTGGCATTAGGCTGATTGGTCTGTACGATGTAGCTTCAGTAGGCGATTTCCCTGGTTTCAGGATCATAATAATTTCAGAAATGCTAAAACATTTTGGCCAATATGTTGTTCTAAGGATTGCATTAAATATGTATGTCAAGAGCACTATGCTTTTCTTGGACAGTTCTTTGATCATCCTGCCTTTTATTTTATCCACGCCAGCGCTTTTTTTGTTTTTAGTAAGCATTATATATTTTTTAACTTCTTTGGGAGTAGTTTTCATTATCGCATTTTTATTTTTGTTATCTATCATAAGTGTGTCGTTAGCTTCTTGGTCGGTTTGGTTACCAGCAGTAGAAAAAACAGTTTTTAAATAGTTCGCGAATAATGCCGCTTTCTCTTTGTTGCTTTTTGCCCATTCGCTTGCGATGTCCATTCTTATAGGTGCATTATGGAATGTTTGATGTCTAGTGGACTTCGTGGGTTTCCATATTGTTTTGTCGTATCTGCTTAAGTTTGAAATATATTGCGTAATCTCACTGTCCCTTAGATCTTTTAGTTTCTTTTTGAGGGAATTTGTCAGGTTGTTGAAGATTGTTTTATCCTTAGGATTTTGCGTGTTTTGCCATTTTTTCCTTGCTTTACGTTTTTGTTTTATTAGGCGTTTTATTTCTAGGGGGATATCATAGTTAGTTTTATTTTGTTCGTGTTTTGTGAGGGTAGCTTTTGTAACTGCATCTTGCAATGTAGTTATGAACCCATTTAGGTTATTGTCAATATCCTCTGCAGTTTTTAGTCGTATTTTGAGGTTTATGTTTGAATCAATTTCAGTTTTAAATGTATCCCAATTCGTCTTACAGTTATATAGGTTGTTATTTATTTGCTTATTTAATATACGTGAACTCAATGTTAAGATTATTGGTGTATGATCCGAGGAGAGGTCTAAGTTATTTTCAATCGTCATATATTTAGGCGAGATACCGCTCGTTATGAAAAGGTCTAGCAGGTCAGGTGTTTTTTGTTTGTCTGTAGGCCAGTATGTAGGACTTCCTGTTGACATAAAAGAGTAATTGTTTTTCTGGATTAGTGCTGTTAATTATTACCTTTTCTTGTGGTTAATTTTGATCCCCAGAGCGTGTTTTTAAAATTGAAGTCTCCACCCACGATGAATTTTGTACCTAAGGTTCTGAAAAATTTTTCATAATCTTTGCATTTAAGATTACCTAGGGGGACAATAAATTGCAGAAACTGTTAAATCAGTTGCATGTGTGAAACCCTTAACTTTTATGGTGGTTGCTTGTATTTCGTTATGTTGAAATTTTAGTAATTCGTAGTGCTTGATCGAAGATTTTATCAGTATACCTGTACCAGCGTGAGCAGTTTGGTCTGGATGATTGGTGAAATAAAAATTATAAGACGGAATTCTGAAGAATAAAGAATCAGTCAAGTGAGTTTCACTTATTAACAGAATATCGATCATTTGTAGATGTAGGAAAGTTTTTAATTCATTTTGATGGTTTAGAATACCGTTGGCATTCCATTCGGCAATGCGTAACAGGTTAATCATTTTTTAGCTAGTAAGGTAAGCATGTTGAGGATCATATTGTTATGCTCTATAAGTTGTTTGAACATATCTTTAAATGTACTTAAAAATTCATGTAGTGTTGATCCTATTTCTGTTGCATTGTTTCCGCCGTTGTTTTGATTTTTCAGAATTTCGGAATAAGTCATGTGGTTCGAAACATTAGTATGATTTGATCGTGGTCTTGTATTGATTTCTTGAAAGCGTTTTGAAATGTTTTGTATTGGTGTGGTACTAGTTTTGCTATGTAAGGTATTATACATAGTGCGGTAGCTGGTGCATCCTCTATAGTTTGCCGGGTGTGGGCCCCCGCACAAAGCGCATGTGGCTGGAGTGCTTTTTAATTTTTTACATTTTGAAGTATCATGGTCGCCGCCGCATTTGACGCAGACAAATGGTCTGTTGCAATAGGATTTACAGTGTCCATATAATTGGCACCTTGTATACTGTATAATACCAAATCTTTTTCTGGGAGATTCTACTGTTACAATTTGATTTAAAATTTTGTTCAGTTTATAAATTGTGGTGTTATTCTCTGAAGGCTCCAAATCGACGAAAAACATGTTTAATGGGTATTTAGTCTTGTGTTGCAAGATATTGACAATGTTTCTCACTTTGTAGTTTAGTTTTTCTAGCGCTGTTTTGATTTCGTTAGTATCGGTTGTGTGGTGAATATTTTTTATAACTACTCTGTAGGCTCTCTCTTGTTTAATTTGGTAGGTGTGATACACTACGCGTTTTGATTTAAAAAATTGTATGAGCAATTTATATTGCTCGGGTGTTTCGACGTTTATTTTCACTATATCGTCGTGCAATGATTTTGTTGTGTACTGCTCCCTGTTTATTATTGTGTTGATTTCGCCTGTCATGTCAGCGATATCGTCTACGTCAGGGGTCGGCAATCTGATTGCCGTTAAGGGCGCAAAACTAAATCTGAAAATTACCGAGGGCGCATCGGTATGAAAAAAAAGATTTTTCATAACTTTATTCTCTTAGTTACTAAGACTTAATATAATATAATATATACATTACGAACATTCAGTACATCGATAAAAGAAGAGTATGATTTAATAATACCTAATTATAAACACATAATTTAGTGTGAAACTTGTGTGTCCGTATTTTCAGCTATTTTTTATAATCGGGAATATAATTAAAGTTCCCTTTCCACAAACAGTTATCTAAATGTGTGTCATTTAACTTTGTTCGGTATTTTAATTTCAATTTTTATTTAAAAACAAAGACTCGCAATTGTATGTTGTTGCACAATATGAGTAAATTTTTAGCGCACATTTCCTTAAAATAGGATACGTATTTTCATTGACTTCCAAAACATTTTATCATTACTATGTGCTTTTAAAATAATATCATTTTGTAAGTTTATTATTTCTAACACCACGTCTTCGATATTACTAATTTCGAAATGCACTGAAACACTTTGCAGAAGATCATCTTCGGCAACTTTGAATGGGTTTATAAAAAATCCTAGAACGGGTTCTAGTGCTACGAATTCTTGAACAAAACTCTTCTGTCAATTTGACTATAACTTCTAAATATGATGTAGTAGTAAAATTTTCTATATTTATTTTTAGACTTACAACAATATGCCTTATATTTGGAAAATGTGAAATTGATTTATGCTAAGGTTATCATACATTTACATTAACCGAGGGCGCATCTAAAGTTGATCGGGGGCGCCGCGTTGCCGACCTCTGGTCTACGTCATAGACGAAAATGGGAGGTGGCCTTTGAACCGTATTCCTGTTATCAGCTTGCGAGGTCGAAGGGCCTGGTGTTTCTATTGTGTTATCGGCTTGGGTCGCCGGTTTACCTGTTGCGAGAACATTAAACCGGTTTGATGTTTTTAAAATGCTGACGTTTTTGATATGGCCTGTTGATGTTCTTCGACGTTTGTTAGTTTTGATTATCTGCCAGCTTACTGCTTGATTAATTTGTTCTGTTTCCATGTGATTAACAGTTTCGGGTTATTGGTGATTAGTGTTGTTATGTTGATTAATTAAATGGTTTTGCACGTATGCACTATTTGTTTGCGAGATGTTTAACATGTGATTAACAGTTTCGGATGATTGGTAATTAATGTTGTTATGTTGATTAATTAAATGGTTTTGCACGTATGCACTATCTGTTTGCGAGGTGTTTAACATGTGATTAACAGTTTCGGGTGATTGGTAATTAATGTTGTTATGTTGATTAATTAAATGGTTTTGCGCGTATGCACTATTTGTTTGGGAGGTGTCATTCAGTATTTCAATTGATTGTACAATTGGAATAGTTGAACTATTTTCTTTGCTGTTCTGCATGATTATTTAGTAACACTGAGATTATACTGTATTATTTTTTTTTTATTCACTGTACTATTTCTTTTTATTTATATGCTGCCCTAAAAGGGGGGCTTAGTTTCACTACTGTGTAGTTTTGGATGGATTGAGTATAATTTTATATTACACTGCTCACTAATTTTGTTATGATTGGATAAATATTATTTTATTTTATTGAAGCACTGATCCGAACAGTACGGCTGCTCGAGCTATATGAATGAGAAAATTGCCAAATACAAAATTCCAAAGGCGGTTAAAACAGCTTCTCACATTAATATATTCAAACTTCTTCAATTTCACTAAAATTTACAAAAATTATAAAAACAGAATTTTATACAAGGCTCAAAATCTAAAAAAACATATTGATTGAAAAATACAAAATGGGTAAAAGAAAAGTATAAAATATAACCGAATAATGAAGTTCTTAATAAAAGTCAATAATTCTGATTAAAAAAGGGTTGTATTAACAGTTTTTTATTATATGTACAAACAGTATTTGTTATTTTGAAATCATATTTGATATTTAGCGTTTATAAATATTGCCGTCCCGGATTTGCAATAGTCATCACGACTACAAAAACTAACAACGAAAGAAAATATTTTTTTTATGGATTTTTAAACATTGCCGTTTATCTTCTGTTAGCGAAGTCGCAAGAATCAAGGTGATGGCTAGTTATACACCTTTTGCCCTCTACGTTCAAATCATGTTTGCGGTGGCGGTTAAAACAGCTTCTCACATTAATATATTCAAACTTCTTCAATTTCACTAAAATTTACAAAAATTATGAAAACAGAATTTTATACAAGGCTCAAAATCTAAAAAAACATTTTGATTGAAAAATACAAAATGGGTAAAAGAAAAGTATAAAATATAACCGAATAACGAAGTTCTTAATAAAAGTCAATAATTCTGATTAAAAAAGGGTTGTATTAACAGTTTTTTATTATATGTACAAACAGTATTTGTTATTTTGAAATCATATTTGATATTTAGCGTTTATAAATATTGCCGTCCCGGATTTGCAATAGTCATCACGACTACAAAAACTAACAACGAAAGAAAATATTTTTTTATGGATTTTTAAACATTGCCGTTTATCTTCTGTTAGCAAAGTTGCAAGAATCAAGGTGATGGCTAGTTATACACCTTTTGCCCTCTACGTTCAAATCATGTTGTTAAAATATTTTTGACTTCACTAATTTTTGAGACGTCTGTGGCTGACCTTTATACCCGCGGAATTTTAAGTCCCGCTCTACTAAATTAGATTTACAAATACCTTTCATTCGCTTTGATTGAGGTAAGAAAATAATCCTAAAATTAATAAAAGTATCTCTTGTGTATTTTTTGTGCCCTTATTAAATATATTAATAATTTTTTTTGTTATAATTTATTTTTGTTAATCAAGACTTTAATGCCTTATTTACAAAATGGAATATCCAGGCCCTATTATCTCAGTACAAAATCCGCGTTCACAACGCGTAGTTCCAGTCACGACCGCTAGGCGCAAATTTGGCGCTAGTGAGCCGATGACAAGTTTGACAGGTTAGTAATTCACGAGCAATATGTACCAGAAATGTCAAAATTTTGTTTTGATTCTTATTGTGATTGTTGTGTTTACAAGTGTTTTATAATTGTTTATACGGTTTTATTTGTGATTCAAACAAAATCTATAACTTTTAAATGAAGAGGATATAAAGCAGTTGTTAAAGCAGTGTATAATTTAATCACAATACATTTTGGGAGCAAGCTAGGGCTCTTTTATAAGAAAGGCAAGGCTTCTCTAACTTTTCAGAATTGTATTAAACTTTGGAGGCTCTTAAATATATATGGAAAAGCATAAATAGACTAGACTTTACATTTTTTAGGAACGCCACTGAGTTAATGAACGAAATCCAATTGCCGTGCAAGATGATAAAATAAGTTAATTTAATGCAGCAGTTTTTTGAATATTCAAGATAATATCAAGAGCCATTCAGCATGACTGGATTTATCGCAAAGAATGTGCTGAAAAGTGACAAATCTTACTTGGAATGATTATTAGTTAATAAAGTAATGCACAGACACTATAATTTAAACACCATGTTTTGTGTTCACAACATTATTGCTAGTGAATAATGAATGATTATCCACTTGAAGGCAGGAATCCTGTAATTCGTTAAACTTTTTATTTTTCCTTTTTTTTAAATAAATATGTTTGTTGCAACATATTGCTATTTACTTTGATATCTATTTTAATATATGTATTATTGTTTGGTATGTTTTGTTATTGTATAACAATGTCAATATAAGACTATTGTAATGCAAAATTTAAATACAAATAAATTATTTTTAAAATTGACAATTTTCTTTTATTTCTAATTTTGGCGCTTTAATTTGAATGCATTTTGGAGCACGAGGCTGCCGAGCGACATGCGATTAAAGCGCCATCACCCAATATTGCGGTCGTGACTTTCCCTAGCTCTCTGAACGCAAATACCGCGAGAGAGAAACGTCTATATTAATATATTGTCTAGGTGGAATATCATTAAATACGTCAAAGCGGCTTAGCAATTGTTTTTACAATAAAAACTCGCAATGGAACAAAATCTTCACACCTACCTTGATATTTCGCGCTTCGGGTCAAAATGCACATATCAATTTACCCTTTTTTAAACATAAACAAAAAATGATCTAAAAAAATCGTTCAAAATTTTAAGTAAAAATATTAAACATAAATTTTCAAATTTTCAGTAAAAATGTCTGGCATCAATAATTTTATTTCACAATCAGTTTCACAAACCCAAAAAGGAAGGACTACTTTACATTAATTTTTCGAAAAAATAATTCGTTATGGGAAACTGACAGGTACTATAGCCATTATGAAATTATATTTTAAATTTTCTGATATTATAAAATGCTTAACCCCTTAACTTACAATGACGAGCAGAGTCCGCGTAAGATAATCGGGCCAGAAGCAAATATTGCGCATTACGAACATGGCCCGATACGGTAATTGCAAGTATCACAAAATATTCGTATATGCAAAACTATAAAATACAAAATTATTTAATATTTGTGATAAACTGTAAATGCTGTGCAAGTTTGTTCAACTTTGTCTCAACATTTTCGAATCTGAATTGTCAAGGGGTTAAAGCAATCTGCTGGGTTTTCTCGATTCATATACATATTTTGGGTTTTTTAAAAAAAAATATTTTTGTGTACAATTAAAATTTATCGATAAATTTAAAATAAAATCAAATTGTTAATTTATCTGGAATATATGGATTCTTTTTAATTTTTTGTTATACCATCTGAATAACGAGACACATTTTGTGCTTGAAATTTGTCAAATATATATATATATATATATATATATATATATATATGTATGTATGTATGTATGTATGTATGTATGTATATATATGTATATAAATCTAATTATGTTTGTCTCTCTATCTATTCTTTTTGCATTCAAAAACTATACATCAGATCACTGGACTATACACATTCACGGCTTTATTACATAGCAATTGTTTTCACAATGAAGTGAAACAAAATCTTCACACATACTTTGACATTTCGCGCTTCGGGCCAACATGCACATATCTAGTTACCCTTTTTTAAACAAACAAAAAAAAATCTAAAAAAAACATTCAAATTTTAAAGTAAAAAAATATTAAACATAATTTTTCTAAATTTTAGTGAAAATATCTATCTATATATACTGGTAAATTTATTTTACAATCACATTTACAAACTATGATGGAGGATCACTTTTTATTAATTACTCGGAAAAATAATTCATTATGAGAAACTGACAGGTACTGTACTTATGTTTTAATTTGTTTAATTTGCCTGAAGTAATTTACTGGGTCTTAAAATCATATTTTAAGTTTTCTAAATAATTGAATTTTTTGTGCAATTAGAATTTGTCCACAAATTTGGAAAAAAATATTTAAAATTAATAATTCATCTAGAATATTTTGATTTTTTTATTTTATTCGATTTACCATCTGAATTTCTGCTCTAAACTGTCAAACTTTAAATAAAATATATGTTGTCTCGAAGCGTTGGCTGTTAATAATCAAATAATATGTTTCAACGACGATATAAAAAGAATGTATAGAGAGATTGAAACTCCATATTTTTTATATATTTATTTTACAATCCGTCAGTATAATGATATTATAATAAGACTCATGTCAATATTTTACAAATTTCATATAATTTAATAAATTATTATATTATTTATACATTTATTATTTAATTAATTTACTATAAACTTATTTATATTTAGTTAAATATAAGTAGGTTAAAAATTAGTGTTTATATATTGCAAGTAGTTTTTTTGAAACAAATTAATAACTATAGATACTTTTACAAAATAATTATTTTGTTTATCAAATTATAGGTTATTTTATGATATTATTATATAGTTTATATAAGTGTCTACATTATAATTTTTTTTAACAAATTAATAAGTATTATTACAATATCGGTATTTTCTTTTAAAATTATTCAGTATCTTAATGAAAGAAATATCTTGTTTAACAATTTTATAAGTATTTATAATTGTAAGTAGGGTAGGGCAGGGCTAGTTGAGCAAATTTTTACTTAAACGGATGTAGCTCCTTAATGAAAAGTCTCAATAAATTGTTATACGGCTTAATGGATTTGTTGTTTATCGCTTAACAAAAGTGTTAATACTATTTTTTGGTAATAAGTAAAATTTAAAAGCTACAGCTGTTTGAATGCAAAAAGTCAAGTATGCTCAATGTACCCCATAGGTGGGGCAAGTTGAGCACTAAGAAAGTATAATGAAATCATAGGTTCAATGTCGATTAGTGATGAAATAAAATAAGTTTTTAATAACCAGTTCTATATTTATAGTCTTTATTGACAGAGAAAACAAAACTTATAGTAATTTGCTTTGAATAATTAACGAAAAGTAGAATCAACAAAACAATATCGTATCTTAGGAATTATTTTACCATTATATTCAGTATTTTTGTTTAAAATCATTATTTCTTTATATTATTACTCATAGACTTAGCTTAAATCATAAAAATAATAATTAATTTCTAGAAGTTAAAGGTAATTGCCTTAGTGACAGTACAAATTTAGCAACTATGTTCAACTAACCCCAACTCGGAATTTCAAAATAAAAGTGAGTTTATAAAAAAACCGTGAGAATTATACGCAAAATCTCTGTGCATCTTAAAAGTACTATAATTATATGATAGAATAACATTTACCTGATTAAAAATAAATAACATTTGACTAAACCAGACGAAAATTCGTGATGAATTACGTTGTTACTTTTTGGTCTCAAAATAAACAAAACGCCCGTGAGCCTCACTCATTTGTCCAGCGGCCACTAGCGGTCGGGGGATGTTTATTTCTCCCAAACCTCTATCTTTCCGCCATATAATGCCTAAACGAACGGTGAATAGTTTTCGAGATATTTCGATTGCTCAACTTGCCCCTATGCTCAACTAGCCCCGCTCTACCCTACATATTTAGTTAACTAATTAATAGGTATTTTATCAATAAGAATTTTGTTTAACCAGTTTATGATTATTTTTGGGTGTTATTATGATATAATTTTAGATTGATGAAAAAAAATTATATAATATTTATTATTATTATTATTATTATTATCACAACTTTTTATTTTTTTAACTGCAAAAAGGTAAAAAAAATAGTGTCATTATTACTGAATTCATTTTGTTAATTTTTAATTGATGATTTTATATTATTTACATTTTTTTTAGGTTTCAGAAACTTATCCGATGTAAGTTAAAAATAATATGATTTCAATTATATAATAATAAAGTTAATAATAATAAATCTAATGGCTAATTTCTAATAATAATAAAATTAACATTTTATAGTCACAATAAGAAACTAATATTATATAATAAAAACAAACTTTTTTATATTAGGATACTAAATTGTAAGTGTTTTTTATTATTATTATTGCTTTTCTACGAAATTTCTTACATATTTATTTAGTGTTTATTAACATAGTTATATTGATTGCCACTGAATGAAGGCTAAGATGCTAGCCGAAAGAAATAGATTTCTAATAAGTTTTTAAAAACTCGCTTTTATTGATGTAACGCCCGACTTTAAACTCGTACAAAATATATTATATCAAAATCAAATTCAAGACTATTCAATTTCATATATATATATATATATATATATATATATATATATATATATATATAGATAATATAACACTATTTTCTCGAATCGTTTCTAAAACGCATTTTTAAAATAAATGTTTTTAATGCTATTATCAATTGAACAGTTAAAGTACTAATACATCATTTTATTTTAGCCGTGATGGATAATCAACAACCTGATAGTTCCCATGCGAAATTTAAAGAGAAAATTGGTGAAGATCAGGATTTGAGCAAAAGACTCAGACCATCGCGGGAGAAAGCAGATGTTTTCCCAGAATCAATGTTAAATAAGAGGAAATATATAGAACTTGGTAAGAAATAACTATCGAAACAAGCGAAAAACGCTTGGTAAGAAATAACTATCAGTCCGGCTAGAAATTACGATACGTTAAAGAAAAAAGTATATCGTCAAAAAATTTTTTTGACCAAATACTTTTTTCTTTATTCTATACTATTACCTTCGAGAACGATATACCAATTATAGTAAACTTCAAACATTTCAATGTCATTTTTTTAGTACTTCGTTCGACAAAAATTCTTTCACAGCCAGCATCCTTTTAAGATCTGAGTGGGCCAGCGGTGGCGATATCGGTTAGGGCGTGGGCTAGCAGCAACTAGTCCCCGGGACTCGCTGGTTCGATTACCCGCTACCGCCGTAGCCCGACATCAGGCAGCTTTGATGTCAAATTTCCACTCGGGGTTATAGATCTCAATATAATTCCAAGTGAAAATCGTCCTTCGTGGACATAGCTGCAACATCCAATCATATGTTAACTATTAGACGTAAGAGCTAATATCAGAAATATGTCACACATAAGAGAATGATTCGAGGGATTGCCTCTCATGAAATACATAAGTAGTCATAAGTCCTTATCAAACAAACAGATTATAGAACATACTCGTATAAGAGTTCTGATTGCTGTTCAAACAATAAAAAAAATATATGAGAACAGGAAATGGTTGCTGAAGACCGTATAAGGAGAATATGGTAGCTGAGAAAGCAATTCGCGGCCCAGTTCATGTATTTTGCCACTGTTTTCACTGATTTGTGACATAGTGCGTTATTCTGATAAAATAGCACTTTTTATCTTCATCAAAATGGCCCGTTTTTCAATTTCAAGACAATTTTTTACGAATCTCAAAAACTAACTCCATAACCTTGCCAGCTGAAGGTTTGCATTTTTCCTGTCTAATAAATTCCGGAGTGTAGTAATGAAACCAGATCACATCCATGGCAGCATATCGATGCAAAAACTTAAACATCTCCAAATACTCTTCCGAATCAACTTATTTTGCTTGTCAAATGTAAGCTCGCGCGTAAGCCATTTTGCACAGAGCTTTTTCATATCTATATAATAAATCGTGAGCGCTTTTTCATATCTATATAATAAATCGTAAACCATATTCAAACATACTTCATTGATATCTCTAGGTTATCAGCTATCTTGATCAACTTCACATTACGGTAATTTAAAAATACTTTTTAAATTTGTTTGTTTTCTGTATCTCGTCTTCAGTACTCATATGATCAGTATAGACTTTCTCAAACTATATTTTAATGATCCTATTGCTTGGTGCAGAGTCCGCACAAAACTTATCACGCTACTTTTTGGTATCAGCAGCACTTTTACCCAACAAAAAATATTGTTAAATATTAGCACACAAAACTATTTATTGTTCATTTTCTTTAAAATAACAAGAGTACTTCCTCAAATTGCAGTAGCTCACAAACCAATTGTCCGATTGCCGTCAAAACCATTTAAAGATTTAAAGATTGGAAAACTAGTGGGGTGGGTGGCATCGTGCCTTAAGGCAAATTGCTGGAACTTCCCGTACCGTAACGAAATGTTCGAGGAATACTGAATGTTTTCAAAAAGATTATTATAAATATTGTAACATTGTCATATTGTAATATTTATAAGAATTCTATAAACTGAATTGCAAAGTTGAAATTCTTTGTAAAGTATATTAGAACTATAATCAGAATTAAAAATAAAATCTGAATTATTTTCGATATACAAAAAATTTATACAAAAAAAAAGTTGGAATTTTTTTTTCCAAAATCAATTATTTTGTTAAGACAAGCAGAAAGTTCTTTGAATCAATTAAATCGAACGCTTAGTTTTCTCAAAAACTGCCATTTTTTGTACATTCAAATCGGATGCTCCGTTCTCTCAAAAATTCGATTTCTATTTTCTGCACTCTTTGCTCTTTATCTCTGTAACTGCTGGACCTGCCTTTGCCAAAAACTAATCAGCACATCTCCTTATCAATAGAAATCGAATGTTTTTTGAAACATTCAAATCGGTTGATCCGTACGCCCGAAAACGTGGACGAAAAATTGTATCCATACATACATACACACACACACACATCCATTGTTTCTGAGGTATGCCAAAATGTTCAGAAACCTTCAAAACGTCGAGAAATGTAAAAAATTTCAATTCTGATTTTCGGACCATTACAATAACTTGCCCTACGGGAAGTTAATGATATGGATTTAATACGATTGGCGCTTCTTCATAGAAACTTAACGAAATTTTCAGGAGGGCTGGTAATATAAGTGAGGAGCAAACAATAGAATGTGAAAGTTCATCACGTAGTAAAAAAAAAATTTAATTTATTCACAAGCAAAAATAGTCTCTCGGTAAATTGTTGTAATATATCACATCAAAATTAGAAGTTTTCAGAAATTTCACCGTAAAGGACGTAAAGGAGGACTTTCTAATAAAGCTATACGGTAAAAAATACCTCACAACTCGTAGAATGGGGTTAATAATTCTGATTTGTAAATAATATTATTATAAATGTTTGTTGTTTAGTTTAGTATACTTTTAACGACAAATGTAATGATAATAACAAATTGCTAAACACTTAATCGATCAGGAATTGAGGTTATTTGAACTAAAAAATATGTATAAAAATGCTTTTTTATGTATAATAAGCCATTGATGTAAAAAATGTATTTATTTTTAATCTTAAGCAGCTTCTACATTTTACATGAATTACTACAATCTTCTTACTAAAGTATGATTTTCTAGGTGCTAACGATTGGTATTTATAAGTAGAGTATGGCGGAGCACAAGAGTTCAATTGGATTTTGAGCATTATATTAAAAAACAAATTATATCGCAACAAAAATTACATATCAAACAATCAATTATTTAACTATGTCCAGCAAAACTCCCAGCTATTTCATCATTGTAAAAAATACTGTTTTTGAAAAATTTTAACCTGGTCTTTTTTGCACTGTGTCTTCAAAGCATGTGGAAATGCCTTGGCCTAAAACTAATCAGCACGTCTTTTTATCATTATGCATAGGTTTTTTGGAATAGTTCAAATCGTAATTAGAATAATTAAAATAGTATATATTATATTTTATATATTTATTTATACGGTTCCGACTTAACGTAAATTATATAGTATTTATAAAAATATTTGAAACAAATTCTTGACACGAATTTGAAATGTAAAGATATGTAAAGCGTGAAAATTTGATAAAGCGGCGGTTAAACAAATAACACATATCAAATAACTATCTGACTATGTTCAGTAAACTTCCACCTAATTCATCATTGTAGAAATGTGTTTTTAGAGTTTTTCAAAAATTTGTAACCCGGTGCCTTGCCCACAGGCGGGGTAAATTGCGACGACAGGGGTGCAAACAAGTCTAATGCCATATTGTAACTTTAAAGGGATTTTACATAATAATAGCAATCAATGAAAAATATAAATTTCGTGTTCAACTAACTTTTAACTAGTATTTTGTCAGAAATATTTATCAGCAGAGTTGGAATAACTATTTATTTAATTTGCATCATTGCAAGGATAAAGGTTTAGTTGGGACTTTTTACCCCACCTATGTTTAACCTTTTATTTAAAAAAAAACTGTTGAATCTAAACTGTAAACTATATTGCCGTTTTCCTTCCGATAGCAGCGTCGTAAGAATTAAATTAATAACTTAGGTTATTAGGTCTTTTCCCTCTACTTTCAAATATTGTTAAAAAGTTTTTACCCTTACTGGTTTGAGAAATATCCGCAGTGGACCTTTTGACTCACAAACCTTTAAACTCTGCTGTACTCTATGATAAACATCACTGATAAAACAATTTTTTTTGAATAATGCATTCGCATTAGGAATAAATTATTATTAGAAATAATAAATGAAAATATTTAAACATCAAGTTATATAAATGAACGTGAAAATGTTGGATATTACATCATAGTTTACAAGTTTTTACAACTGACGAAATTATTTTCTAGGGAACGGTGCGGTAATGAAGACCACAACTAATGATCATGAAGAAGCTCAAATAAGGGAAACAGGTATTAAAGTCAATAAATAAAAACATAAACTTCTCCTTCGGGAAGTTAATAAAACATAGAAATCAATAAATAATGACGTATAAAAAGAATATATGAAATGTCAAAAACTAATAAAGTCATTCGGTTTTTGCTTTTGGTTTGTGATAACTATGAAATTTTTACGGGAAAATTATTATCTTTCACACTTCGTACAAAATGCTAGTAAGACACATAATTTAAATTTAATAAACTCTTTCTTTTATTTTATCATAAGTTAATATATTTATTTTTTATACAAAGTCCCTGATGTAATTGAAAATGACTTTCATACGGAACTACTGGCAAACATAAAATTGGAAGATGAGAGAAAGATTCGAGCAGGTTGATACTTATTGAATTAAAAAACTTTTTGAATTAATCTTTATTTTTTATCTTTATTTACGATTTTATAGTCTTTGAAATATTTAATACGGAATCCCAGTTGACTCTAAATCGTCCGGAGGTAGATGAAGCGTCTCATTTCGTGTTTGAAAACAAAGGTATGACTTCAGATAAAAAATTATTTAACGCAGAAACAATTATTTATTATTATATAGTTAATATCAATTATATATTCAATTGATCAAGAAATTGGATAATAGTTCAATAGGTGAGTTGAGACTAAATAAAAATGTTGCTGAATAAAGCGAAACTACGGCACAAAAGTATCTTGATGAAATACTTACATTTAAAATTATTTTTATATTTCTATTAGAAAATATTCACATACCTTAATATTATGATTATAATTTCTAAGTTATATATTGTATGTTTTTGTAAATATTTCAACAAACTTATTATTCCTCGAAAAATGATTAGTTGTTTTCTCCTAAAAATCTCAACCAATAATTTTATATTTGTGTGTTTCAGATCGAACTAAGTATGTTGGATAAGAAGCTACAGAACAGAATGTATTTGTTAATATAATATATGTCTTTTTGCTGGTTTATTAAATCATTTAAAATGATTTAATGAAACTGAAAGATGATTTGTATTGAATATTTTGTGTATTGGTTAAATGCTGTCATTTTAAAATTTTTAAAAACATTCATGAATTGTTCGAATGATAACAGTTATTAGTTTTGTGCAAACAATTTGTTTTCTGCGCAGAAATTTAAAAATATTCGATTTTCGTTGATTTTACTATTTGTATGTGATAGTTGACTAACAATTTTTTGGCAATTTAATGGCAACTTAAATATTCGGGGCAGATTTTGAGAAGGTGTGAGTTGCGTATAAAATAATTGCCATGGATATTGACCATGGCGCTTTTTTCTCGTTAACCTGTATACATTTTATATTTTCAAGAAATATAAAGCAATTTTAATCGACATCGAGTGTGTATATTATAGTAAATTATAATTTGTTATGGTACTGTTTAGTTCTTTGGAAATATAATTTTTATTGTTTATATACAATTAAACAAATACTTGAGCTGCTTGCTAATCCCAAAAAGGTTGATATCCTAGATTTATTTTGAGATTCGTTGGGCGTTTCTTGTGGTAATAAATAGGCAAAATTTGACAGATTTCAAGAAGCATGTTTGAAGAAAGCTTAATTATTTTTTCACAGTCATTATTCGAATAAATGTATTGTACTATTTTTTCATTCGACGTATAATTTTTTGTATGTTTTGATTGCACTTTTGTAATTCATAATTTTATTTGAACCATTTAAGATGAAAAACGAAACTTTACATCGTCACGCGAGGATTTCATAGAAGAACCGGAGAATCATACAGGAAGAGAAGTTCGAGAAAATGTATCTTTTTCGAAACCAGAAATTATTTTGGGTAAGGAAGCATTTTATGTTTTAATCGTTTACTTCAATTAAACAATTGTATGGAAACAATATCAGTAGTAATCTATGCAGTAGACTAGTAACAATTTTATTATTGACCTATTGTAATGATTAAAGAATATGCATATAAATTTAGATAAAGATTTCTTCAACTTTATACCACTATTAAGTAGTAGCAGTCACTGGATTCGTAATATAAAGAATTAAATTAAAATTGTATAGAATTAAATTATATATGTATTATTTATGTAAATTTATGTTTAATTTATATAAATCGCAAAAACTACGTTCTATTTGTTTTTTCATTCATATAATGATTTATCCATTTATTTATTCACTCTTTACCTCATTTACTTATTCATGCATTCATTAATTAACTAATTTAATAGTCATATATATTCTTTAATAAACTTTTTAATTTTTAAACTTTTTGATTTTGATAATATTATGACCTCAAAAATAAAACCTAAAATTACCGTCGGATTAATAAAAAATGCATTTATGAAAGGCGTCATGATTCAGATTATTATAGGATATTAGTGACATAAATACTTTTTTCGAACTCGAATAGAAGTTCAAAAATATAATATCTAAAATTTATAGAATGGTATCTTATGTAAAAATAATAAATATAAATACTTAGTTTTATTATGCATATTGTTCTTTGCTATTAATATAACCATTAATAATGACTTCTGTTCAATATTTTTTTTTTATTTATGTTATTAATTTAAAATTTGTGCAACTTTTCTTAGGGTAAGATATAGTAATCGCAAAAAAATCTAATGTAAAACAACTAAGTAGCGCGATTGCTTTGAACATGTTCAGAATTTTCAAAAAAAAAATAAAATTAAAAAAAAAAATTCAAAATTTTCAAAATTCTAAAAAATCTGATTTTTCAATATATTTTATTTTTTAGTCTTAAGACACAGTGTCATGTTTCGATTCATAATTAACGTGCATAGTTTTTTACATGTTTCATTTGTATTTTTATTATATGTATATATATATATATATAAATACTAATAATATATATATATAAATACTATATATATATATATATATATATATATATATATATATATATATGTGTGAAATGGGAAAAACTCAGCTCGAGTTTAACTCAGCTCACAGACCTGCCCTAGGTATATATATATATATATATATATATATATATATATATATATATATAAATATATATTGATTGTTTCTTTTCCGAACAGTAAATCCAATAATGAAAAACAATTTGTTTTATGAAGATGTTTAATAACGACGTTTCGTTAACAACATATTTATAAAACAAATTGTTTTTTATTATTGAATTTACTGTTCGGAAAAGAAACAATCAATATATTGAAAAAATTCAGGACTTATCTATTGAATATATATATATGTATAGGAAATGGAGGAAATAAGCACAAAACCACCCTAGCAAGTGAAGATAAACCTAGAGAAGGCAGTGCAGACGATAACAGATGTATGTAACGCAAATAATTACAATCTATAATCAAATACCTATTCCAGTATGTACGAACATAAAATATTCCGTCTAAAAATATTGCGCATTCTTAGTACAGCATTTTTGATGTTTGACAACAGATTTTTCTAATTTGTCGCTTTTCTATAAAATTGAATTTATTAACAAATAAACCGATTGGACGACCATATCCAAAAGTATTGATTAGCTCTTATTTGCGTAGATAGAGTCCTATTGTAATTATAAACTATCAATTATTCGTGCCAAAAAATTGTATATCAAATGATCAACGGGCTTTACTGGACACACCATTTTTATAACAACATTGTTATTTAAATATTTAATTTTTATATATAAATAATTAAACAACAAATGTTTATTTTTATGATAATGCTCTAAACAAAATATTTATGAAAATAGTTAATCAATCACAGTTCAGAGCATCTAAAATAAACTGAATTTTATTTATAGATTGTCTGCAGAAACAAAATCCTATTTTAAAATCGATATTGAAAACATCTCCTAATCAGTCGCCCAATAGTAGTGCAAAATTTGCTAAAGTCAATTACTCATCAGGTATTTATTAATGGATCAGTAATAGATAATGAAAACAATGATTATCCAAGAATGTATTAACCAAAAATTAACTAAAAATGTCTTTTAAGAAACGTATCGACACAAACCCATAAATTCTGAGTGTATCTGGCTTCCGGGTGTTCCATCGTGTTCTAAAGATATTCAAAAGAACCACAAGTATATACGCGATGAATCAAAAAATGACGGTAAGTGTTATCAACAATAAATATTTTGTACAATAAATAATATTATTGATAATCACCTGACAAAATTAACATGCACAATAAGTTTGTTTTTGCCAGAAAATTCGTTTCGACAACTTCATGTTTTTTACCAATTTCTAGTACATTCAATCAATTTTTAATACATTGACTAGTTTGGCGTGACGGGTAAATGAAGTTTTTTCAAGCGGTTTTCAATGCTGAACAATTTTAATGATTCTGTTAAAACAATTAATCGAAACATGTTTTGAGAATGTATTATAAGTATAAACCGGTTGAATGTAAAGATCGATTTAGTCCTCACTTTCTTATATGCATATATATATATATATATATATATATATATATATATATTATATATATATATATAAAATCAATAAAGTTTTATTAATATCTTTTTCAAACTGTACTGATCAAAATACTACATACATCTAGTTAAACCTTCTTGCTGCGACGTAGTCACTTCTAAAAAGATAAATTTAAAATTAAACAATTATTCTTTTTCAATTTTTCAATAATTTCACTTAAAGACAATCGTACATGTAGGTCGTCAAACGGACGTGAGAATAAGCGAATATACTAAACACTATACCTTCCACAATTTATAAATAACACGTATAAACCATTGAATAATAAATATTTTTACTGACGTAATATAGTAAAAAATGATATATATATATATATATATATATATATATATATATATTTTGATTACAGAAACAGATCATTGCAATCGCCAAAACTGATTGATCATGGCCAAAAACTAATCATAACAATTCCTATCTTTGAACCGGTTTTAAGTTCTCAAAGTTTTTCCTGAAACGTGTATATTTCATCGAACGACTTAAAATTTTGAACGGTTTTGATATTTTTGAGAAAACATCGCCGAAAAGTTAAATATCGGTTCACATACTCAGATACATACACATACACATACATTTTATGTTTCAAACGAAAAGTCGAGAAAACATATACTTACCAAGTTGGATTTTCTGGCAAAAACATGAATATCTTGAACGGGAAGTTAATAATAATAACTAATATTTCTATAAAGTATTTTCTAGCTAAAAATTATATGATACATATTTTATACTATATTATATTTATACTTTATATAATAATATTTATATTTATATAATAATATATTTGAGGCACATTTCAGAAAAATGGACAATTAATTACAATAAAAATTTGCAATTTAATTTAAGACTACAATGAAACAATAATTATCTATAATTTGATACTAATTTATTAATTAATCAACATCTTGTTTGATCGAGAATATTTTTATAACTTCGACAGAAAACGAGAAATCCAAAGAATTGAATCTTAATGTGGCAGATAATACTAAATTGGTATTGAAAAAGCCGACAAAGTCTAAGTTTTCTAGACGAGATAGTTTAGAAAATTTTCAGAGATCCGTCTTGAAATCTAAATCCAAATGCAATTCAATTTTTATTAAGAAGAACGCGAAAAATGTTGGAAGAGGTTCGACTAACCGATTGATCAAGAGTGATATACAAGGAAGGAACGTAAACATGAACGAAAATATTAGAATCAAATCTGCATTAGGTATTTTGAATAATTAAATTGAAATTTTCAATAATTCTGTATGTTTTTTAATTTCTAATCAAATATGTATTTCAAGCGAAAACGTTTGAGAAGCCGTCATTTACGCCACCGTGCGAAGGCGATAAATATGTCAATGGCGAAGAAAATTTGGTTTCAGGTATTTTATAATCACTTAATTTCTCGACTAATTGTTTTAGTAAACTATACAATATTGGCAATATCTCAGGTCACAAAGAGGTCATGAAAATGATTGAACCAAGTGAGATCACACCAATCTCGAAGTTCAAAGCGGAAACAAGTGAAATTCAAAGGCCTGGTTCATTGACAGACGCAGGTGCGAATTATTCCATATATATATATATATATATATATATATATATATATATTTTTCGCCGAAGGATAAATTATAGTAGATAATCAAAAAAAAAATCGGAAATGAAAAGTTTTTAAATATCTACGTTTCAAAACCTTCTGAAAATTTTGGCATATCTTAAAAAAAATGGATGTATGTATGTGTATGCATATATATGCATGTTTGTGTGCGTGTGCTTTTTTAACTTTTCGTAGGGTAAGTTATAGTAGAGGCAAAAAATTCGAAAATGAAAATTTGTATATTTCATTACAATTCGAAGGTTTCCAAACATTTTGGCAAAACTTAAAAAATAATTGTGGCATGCGTATGTTTTCGTCGACTATTTCAAGAACACGGATTAACCGATTTGTATGATTATGATTCAACAAATTCAACATTCGGTCAATACGTAGTCAAAAACAAATATTACATATGTGCGCATAAAATTATCACATATTCTAAAGGAATTTTAAGAAGTAGAAATTTTGTTTACATTTCTATGAGTTCTGTACCAAGATTTAATAAGGTTTAGCCATTCTGCAACAGATACGCTTCGCGACTGATTGAAAAAAAATCAATTTGATCAAAAATTTCAAAATTCTCAGATTTTATTTTTTCAATGTTTTTAAAATTTTTAAATTTATGTAAATACATAACGAAAATTTAAGTAAATAAACAATAGATTCAGTCCATAATATATTAAATTTAGTGAAACTATATAAAGATTCTCTAAAAGTTGTCAATAAAATTGCCAAAGATAGTAAAAAAATAGTTAAATTTTGAATCTGACTTAGGAATTATTGAATGTAGCTGAAAATATAATTTGTGATTCATACGCACATACAATTATCATTATTTATGTTACCATTTCTATTAACAGATTTATATTTAATTTATGTATTGCTTATTATGGTTTTAAATAAAAGTTTAATTTATGATTCAGAAGATAATGCAAGTCAAGTGGAATTTCGAGATAAGCTACGCACATTGATTCCTACAAATCACGAAAATGTCATTGAGACTAACAGTCAAGTTATTGAATGTAGCACGTCTACGGTAAAAGCACAGCCAGATAATTTAAGAGGTATAAACAAGTAACAATTTTATACGTAATAATGCAAGTAAATATATATAAGTAAACAACATAGTTTACGAAGTAATGCAAAACATGGATATGATTTTTACAAACATCACAAAATTTTATGATTTCTAGGTACATTTAATATTATTTTCTTTAATATTATTAATAGAATATAAAAGTCTATACTAAAAGCAATAAAGGCAAAAAATATGCACAATATAATGAATAAGATTCATTTATTGATGATTATTGTAACTCAATCAATTTCCACATTAATTTTACTTACATAATCAACTAATTACTATAAAATTCATATGAAATAATACATAACATATTTAAAATTTAAAACAAATATTCGTATTGAACTGCTAAGCACTAAGCAGTAGAGAAAATGATATTACATATATGTTACATAAATAAAGAATAAAATTTGGTTCCACATATTTGATATATATTAAATATTAATTTTTTTAGGCAAAGTTTTAAAAAAGATAGCAAGAAAAAAGTCAGTCAATAATTGGACATTGTCTGGAAGTAGTAAATTTCGCACCAAAGTATTAAATAGACTACCATACACCACATCCTTTATCAGTTTAATAACAAAAAAATACGGAAAACAATTTTGCAAAAATGAGAAATCTGTCTCCAAAGCATTGATAAGAATACCTAGGAAAAATGTAATCGAAAATTCTTCCACCAAAAAAATGAGTCTTGAAAGCAATGTAGAAACTCAAAATCTTCAGATAAATGCAAACGAGTGCAAGAGTACTTTAATTTTCCAGGATATAGCTAACAATGTTACTAGAAAAGATATCAGCGCCAAAACTGGTTTTGAAAACGGTTTAATAAAGAATATAAATGAAATGCCAGATTCAGATATCAGTAACAACAATTTGAAGATGGCGAGTCAGTCACAAATTGATGTTACTACTTTACATATGAGTTGTTGTTCAGGTTATCTAGAAGGGGTAGATTCACAGGAGAAGACAAGTGTTACAATTGCTGGCGAATTTCCTGTGTCAATCATTGGAAAGAATTTAGAACACAAAAAATTCATAGTTCAAGACCAAAAGCCACGTCTTGTAAATCAGAATACTGAACAAGTACTATACTCTAGCCAAACTAAAAAAAGATCAAGTACTCATCGATTGATTTCTGCACGATTATCCAATTCCATTAAATCAGATAAATATCGAAACGATATCGATAGTTCTACATATAAACAATCATACTCAAAAACTACCGGATGCACTAATCATTGTTTAAGGAAAGTTTCAACTTTTAGTAAAAGTGGTAATGTTGTTAGGGGTAGTAGAAAGTCACTGAAAACGCTTGTATCAAGACAAGAAAATAATGTTTCAGGGAAAAATTTTACAACTAATCCATTTAAGAATAATAATGAGCAGAAGATAACTAAACAGTTTTTGTCGAGCAAAGGTCATTTGAAACCCGTAAATATTTGCAATAAAAAAAATAAACTGAATCGCAATCATTCAAGTACTTCATTCGATTCCGATGTAATGGCTAGAAACATTCAAGATCCATACTTAACAGAGAGCCAATCAACTGACGCAGATCAAACAATTGATTCTGCAATTGAAAATATAATTTTGTATTCCAGGTACAAAAGTCGTGAAGATTCACTGTCGGTACGAGCTGTTAATACAATCAGTGATAGCAAAAAGGTTGATAGCAACAATGAGTGTGGAATTTTTTCAGAATCCAGAACTAATTTATTGTCACTTACATCGATTGCTACAGAAAATTCTGATGTCAGTAAATATTCAAACTGTTCCTCAAAAACTAACAGTGTACAGAGTAATGACGTTAAATATTTTAATCCAAACATTGTCTACAAACATTTTACAAGAAGTAAGCCGGTCCAGAAGTCAATTGTCAATAAACGTGATATCGGTACAAAAACCTGTAAACCTCAACCATTCATTACTACGGTTAAAGGTTTACCATCAAACGACAAAATAAAATTAATTAACGGCTCAAATAATAGTGCAAGTAAAATGTCTGATGTTTGCAAAAATTCTTCGTATAACACTGAAGACAAGAAACCCGCATTCGTCACAACAGTACGAGAGCTACCTACTTCAAAATGGGCCAACCATAAATACGAACGTACCGTAAAAGCTCTCAAAATGTCCAGACTGAGAAAAAGAGTCCCTAATAAAAAGAATGTTGACACTAACAATAAAATAATTTACGAAGCACTTGCAAGCAGTCAGCATGCTACAAAAATTTCGGAAAAGCCAAATAACAGAGCAATTGATAAGAAAAGAACATATAACGGAATGCATGAAACTAAATGTAGACTAAAATACAAACCTATTAAATATGTCGTAGATTACGATATTTTAGAAAGACGCGCACAATCGGAAAATTATTCTAGGCAAAGAAATTGTGGCACAAAACACGTACGTGAAAACAATGCTTACACTAGAGATAAATTTGGATTGAGAAATCGAGCATTTTGCAAATTAAGAAGCACAAATCATAAGACAAATATCATGAGAGACAAAACAGAAATCATAACAAAGAGTGGCTTGTTATGTAATAATGCATATGCTGTAGGAATACTTAGTAACGCTTCGTCGCAATGCGATATTTCTGATGTTTCTAATGACAATGACTTTTATAAATATTTTCCTGATTACCTTGACCAACCAGATGAGATAAGAAAGATACAGAAAGAGTTCTCTAAGTGCAGAAAGAGGCAGAGTTTTTCTGAAATTCTGCTTTCGGCCAGTTCGACCACAACAGAAAACGAAGAGAATTTTAAATCAACTCGCACAAGATCCCCTCATTCTTTGCCAAGACCGCTTAAGATTGAAAATAAACCACCCTTTATACCATATGTTAAATTTGATGTGCCGGACCTGGTATCTTTCAACAGGCCGAGCTCAATAGAAAACGTAAAGACCACATGCACAAAGTCCTTCTATTCCTTGAAAAGTGAATTGCAAAACGCTACGAATAAAAATAAACCACCCTTTATGCCATATGTTGAATCTAGTATGCCAAAGCTGGTTTCCGTTGACAAACCAAACTCAATAGAGAATCAAGAGAACTTAAAGACCACACGAACAAAGTCTTTACATTTATCTAAAAGTGAGCCGCAGAAGGGTAAGAATAAAAATAAACCTCCATTCGTACCATATGTTAAGTCTAGTGCGCCGAAGCTTGTTTCCAATAACAAACCAAACACAATAGAGGACCAAGAGATCTTCAAGACCACACGAACAAAGTCATTTCAGTCATCTAAAAGTGAGCCGCAGAAGGGTAAGAATGAAAATAAACCTCCATTCGTACCATATGTTAAGTCTAGTGCGCCGAAGCTTGTTTCCAATAACAAACCAAACTCAATAGAGGACCAAGAGACCTTCAAGACCACACGAACAAAGTCATTTCAGTCATCTAAAAGTGAGCCGCAGAAGGGTAAGAATGAAAATAAACCTCCATTCGTACCATATGTTAAGTCTAGTGCGCCGAAGCCTGTTTCCAATAACAAACCAAACTCAATAGAGGACCAAAAGACCTTCAAGACCGCACGAACAAAGTCCATTCATTCATCTAAAAGTGAGCCGCAAAAGACTAAGAATAAAAATAAACCTCCATTCGTACCATATGTTAAGTCTAGTGTGCCGAAGCTGGTTTCCAATAACAAGCCAAACTCAACAGAGTACCAAAAGAGCTTTATGACCACACGCACAAAATCTTTTCATTTTTTAAAAAGTGAGCCGCATAAGAGTAAGAATGAAAATAAACCACCATTTGTACCCTATGTCAAATGTGATGTGCCGGACTTGGTCTCCTTTAACAAGCCGAACACAATAGAGAATAAAGAGAGCTATAAGACTACACGTGGGAAGTCCTCGCATCCATCAAAACGTGAACCGCATAAGGTTAAGAATGTAAATAAACCACCATTCGTTCCATATGTTAAATCTGATGTGCCTGATTTGGATCGCTTCAGGAAATTGAAAGTAAATGGAATTAAGAAGGGTCCTAGGTCTGATATGTGTAGAAGTAAGAATAAAAGGCATCAGAATTTTAATTTACACTTGCAGGAGAACAGGAAGAAAAACCAAGAGAAATATCGAACCAAAACGTGGCAACCAATATTAGTTACTTCCACCAATAAAATGTCTTTGCCAAACATTATAATAGATGCAGAAAAGAGTTATCAGAATATTTTTGAAGAAGGTGAAAATGTGGATATAGTGAGGATTGTACCAGATAACGGGTATGAAAATAAAGCTAGTTGCAGCGGCATTCATTTTAAACCGTCAAAAACTTCTGTTAAATCGGAAAAACCCACACAAGTACGCCCACTTAAAAAGCACTTCTTAAAAGAGCAATTGATTTCTACTAGTACACAATGCGGTAAAAAATCAATTTTTTTAAATAAATGTTCTCGAAAAGGTAAAACGCTGCGTCGAGGTAAGGAGATGTTGAACATTACTACAGATTCCCAACAAAGTGTAAATGTCACTTCTCTTTTTTCTAAAACAAATAACCAATTAAAAGAAGATAATGATGCCTTAACCAGATTTTTTAATATTGTGAAAGAGAAATGTATGCACTTCATGGCAGTAGATAATACAAATAATTCTAACCGTGAACTGACCGATAATGTCAATATTGTAAGAAAGTTATTCTGCACAATATTAAAGTACTTTAATTTGGTTAACAAAGATAATGATGTATTAGAACCATCTACAGAAAGCGGTTTAGTGAAAAATGTCAAAGATTATCTATCAGCAAGACTTATTCCTGATGATCTGAATCTACCCCAATCATATTCAGCCACTCGCATTGAACAGAGTATTGATTCTAAAAGCATTAAGTTTGAGTATGCGGAGCCGGACTTATTTGAAGACTTAGATATTTCTATCACAGGTCTTGATTTCGTAGAATCGAATTCTGCTATTTTAAATAATCAGCATGATGACGACAATCACGAAAATGCGAATACCTCTGATACAGCCGACGAATCTCATGATCGAAGAGAGTACGTTTCAGGATTTGGTATAAATTACGTTAACGTTAAAAACCTGAAAAAGAAATGTCTATCTCTAATGAATAATGAGGAATTTGAAAGTCATAAAGAAGATACCAATTTTACAATATTTAGTGACAACATAAACGACAATGATATTTTAAAGTTAAATTTTTTACGAAGCTTAAATGCCTCTAACTCTAATTTACTCACTGGAATGCCTATGAATTCGTCGTCCCATAAACAAGTGGAGCTAAAAGAGAATATATTTGTTGACATGACAACTTTAAGAAAAACATATAAAGTGTTAATGGATCGCAAAAAGAGTATACATTTACGAACTAGAATGCCGATTGATAAAGCATATTTCAAAAAATCACGCACAAAAAATTTATCATATGTTAATAAAGTTGAATATCAAACGATTGCTCACTGCCTTAGAAGAAGGTTGGTTTATCCAAATGAATTGCCAAATACGATTGAAATGGATTCTCAGCAAGAAACAACAAAGTGTAATGAAACAAAAAACCATAACTTTAAGTATCTATTACCAAGCATTTCTCAGTGCGACAATTATGGGCAAAACTTGATAAGTCGAATAGATATTATGGATCATATAAACACAATTCTAGAAACATTACCAAAGTTGCCAGTTTTTGGAGAAAGACTGACGATATTTGGTAATAAAGAACAAAAACGTTTGGTAAACCATAAACCCTTTGACCGATGTGCAATAGATTACCCACAGGTTGGGCCATTTGACTATTATAATAGAGAACGAGATTATGCTGGTGCATGTATTGCTGAAATGGCAAAAAGAATATGCACTATTAGGAGTATTATGAAAGATTTTCAAGAAAAGCTAAATATAAAGCAAAATTCTTGCGAAGATCTACTTACGTTGTGCGTAAAAGAAGTGCTACGCAGAATTAAAAGTTCCCATGTTGCACCAAAGCCAACACCAAAGTACGAAGATCCCTTATTATATATAATTTATCGGGAACAAAATAAACCCAGATCAATTTCTAGTGAAATAATTTTATACACCATCGAAAATAAGGTTATGCGCACGAAAAGCTTTTCGTATTTATCAAAAGGTACACCTGAACATAAATATCAACAATACGTAAACGGTTTGAGGTATGGTGCATTTGATACTGCTGCAAGTTTCTCCGAACCGAACGTACAGCATGAATCTACACCTCTTCTGGTAACAAAATCTTTAATAAACTTCACTAATAATACAAATAGTTTTTGTAGAAATTATGAAAGTCCATATATTGTATCAATAGAACACGGGATTCCTGTTTCCAATATTCATGAACAGAGCTATGAGCTGCGAAGATTAAGGCGAAAGTGCCAAATGCAAATCATAGAGGATAAGTATAAAAAGGCGTTATTTCAAATACTTCTTCTAGAACTGTACAAAGAGTTGTATATGGAGAGAATAAAATTCACTTGCAAAGGCTTGCCCATTAGGAGACACGAAATACTAAAATTATTAATAGAAATGACTGATGCCATTAATAATAAATTACGCATAATAACAGAATTAGAATGGAGGTTAGAACCCGAGCCCAATAATAATTAGACCATCTCAATGTTGACCCAAGATGTTTTAATGAATTATTTTTTTATTGTTAGTCACAGCAATTCTACATTTTTGTTTAAAGCCTAGTAGCATTGTTAACTACCGTAAGCAGAAATTTTTATTTTTAAAAATCTAATTTGCAATTTTATTACTGTTTTTTTGACTTTTGAATTTTTCAGCATCAAAATCAGAAAAGCTATGTATATATGTAAGCCAAAATTTGATCTTTTCTCTGCTTGCATCTGGAATAATATGTTGCATTGAATTTTGCCATTATAATTGTTTGCATGCATGTATAATACTTAGGAATTATTTTTTTCAATTGTGACACAGATACTATCTATAAATTAATAAAATAACCAAAATTATATCACTATATCTTTTACATGTTTAAAATTTGACTAAAAATTAAGATTTATTATAATATAATTGGCTTTTAATAGTGAATGTGCGTCACGTAGTTATAGAATATATTAAAACTCACCTTCGATAGCTCAGGTTGTTGGGTAATAATTTAACCCTTGTAGCTGTGGACAGTATTAAACACTGATTTGTTTTGTATTTGTATGTATTTATAAAAGTCATATTTAAAGAAGATATATTTATTAACTTTCCGTAGGGCAAGTTATAGTAATCGCAAAAAAATCGAAAATGAAAATTTTTATATATCTTTACATTTAAAACCTTCTGAACATTTTGACAAACCTTAGAAAAAAATGGATGTATGTGTGTGTATGTGTGTGTTGGTGTGTGTTCAGATACAAATTTTTGTCGACGATTTTGGGAACACGGATGACGCGATTTTAATAATTCAAAAAACATTCGATTTGTATTGATAAGGAAACGTGCTGGTTAGTTTTTGGCAAAGGCAGGTCTAGCCGTTCCGAAGATATGGGGGCAAGAAGTGCTAAAAACGGTAACTCAGTTTTTGAGAGAATGAAGCGTCCGGTTTAATAATTCAAAAAACTTGTATTAACTAGATGAAGAACTGATCAAATATTCATGGAGGCAAGTCTAGTGGTTTCGGAGATCTAGTAAAAAAAGTAAAAAAAAATGCCATTTGGCGGTCAAAAATTATCATTTGACATATACACATCAATTATCAGATATTTATAGAGATTTTAACAATAAGTATAAATTTTGTTTACATTCCCATGGGTTCCGTACCAATGTTATCCGTTAGACGGCGACGCGGCGCTTACGCGCTTTGAAATTTCGTCTCCATAATCGCAGTTAAAGCAGTGCGATTGCTTTGAAAAAATTCAGAATTTCCAAAATATTGCAAAATACATTTTTCTTTAAAATGTTTTTTTTTTCAAAAAAAAGTAAATTTTTGTTAAAAATTCATAGTTTTTTAAAAATCTATTTTTTTCAGAGTAATTTTGTTTTAAAAATGTTAATCTTTTAAAAAAAAAAAATTTTGGTACGGGAAGTACCAGCAATTTGTCTTGAGGCACGATTTTTACGATTTTTATGATAGATATCACGGTCTTCTAGATCAGAGCTTCTTAAACTTTTTTACATAGCGACCCCCTTCAAGCTCGAAGAAAATTTTTAAAAACAACCCCTCCTTCATATAATGAAATATAATAAAATATTTATTAACCGTAGTAGATGTAGAGTAAAATCACACTATTTTACAATGTAAATAAAT